>NC_034198.2:18445323-18692823 GCF_002021735.2 Oncorhynchus kisutch | reverse complement strand
ATGAAGTGTGCATGAATGTTATACAATGTGTTAGAGCTGAAGACCACCCCTTCAAATACACAGGTGAGTTCATTTTGAGTGGTATAAAATCCCCTGGGACATATGTGACATGTTTTAGTGACTTTTTTTAGTTTTTAATGTTGCCAGAGCCCTCCAAAGATGGAAGAAATTACAACCTCAACGGGGGCTGTGCCTCAGCCGACACATGCCGCTTGTCTGCTAAACTCCCCTTTGCTACTAACTACAGCCGTTGTAAAGGGTGTCTGTGTAATAAAGTCATGGGGATGAGTCTGAGTTCTCTCCCTCTTCTGCTGGGTCTCCTCCTCATCTCACTGGTCTAGTTAGTGGGATGATTCATGGTAATCCCAACCGTTAAGAGTGATATGTGTCCACAAGATCAGGAAATGTTGGAGGTTAATTTGTTAGTAGATTAGGAAGGATGATGATTTCTATAATGATTTTAAAATAAAAAAGTAAAAAGTAGGCCATTTAATATTTTATTTTTTAATGGTGCTCTTTATATCGGGATATGATTTTTACAATATTTTATTCTATAAATGCTCCTGAAAGACTAATAAAAACAATTTAACTTTAAACAGACACTGTGGTTTATTAATATTAGGGAGTGTGTACTGTGAGGGCTTGACTCAACAGGTGTGTATGTCTGGAGTATGGAGAAGACATTCTGGATACAGCTCAAATCTGAGTAAAATTTTTGTTAGTTGACCCTTGTGAAAATAATTTGACTGTGAATTATTTTTCTTTAAACAAAGGGAAGAATACAATTGGGGGAAGGGTACCAAAACATTTCTGCAGCTTTGAAGGTCCCCAAGAACACAGTGGCCTCCATCATTCTTAAATGGAAGAAGTTTGGAACCACCAAGACTCTTCCTGGAGCTGAACCCCAGGCCAAAATGAGCAATCACGGGGAGAACGGTCTTGGTCAGGGAGGTTGAATAAGAACCTGACTAGCTCCTCTGTGGTGATGGGAGAACCCTCCAGAAGGACAGAGAGTTATGCTGAGATCAAGATATTTTTTTTTTACAGATGTGCCCTGTAATTACAAAACTATACACATCAAACGCAAAATGCCAAACAGAACATAGAAAATAGAGATCATAGAAAACAAACATTCATCATTAATAAGGTCATCAATCAGCAGTCTGAACTGCCCTGAACTGCCCTGAACTGCCCTACTTCCCAAGCAAAGTTAATTAAAGTACTTAATTAAGTAACAATACTTTAAAGTACTACTTAAGTCATTTTTGGGGGGTATCTGTACTTGTAACGAACCTCGTCCTCCTCTTCTGAGGAGGAGTAGCGAGAAGGATCGGAGGACCAATCTGCAGCGTGGTAAGTGTCCATAATGTTTATTTGAATACATAAACTGAACACTACGAAATACAAAACAATAAACGTGAACTGAACGAAACAGTCCCGTGTGGTACGAACACTGACACGGAAGACAAACACCCACAACCCAAAAGTGAAACCCAGGCTACCTAAGTATGATTCTCAATCAGGGACGACAATTGACAGCTGCCTCTGGTTGAGAACCATACTAGGCCGAACTCAAAAAGCAACATAGAAAAACAAACATAGACTGCCCACCCAACTCACGTCTTGACCATACTAAAACAAAGATAAAATAACAGAACTAAGGTCAGAACGTGAAAGTACTTTACTTTACTATTCATATTCTGGACAAATAAAATTATGTACTTTTTACTCCATACATTTTCCCTGACACCCAAAATACTTGTCATATTTTGAATGCTTAGCAGGACAGAAAAATGGTCAAATTCACACACTTATCAAGATAACATCCCTGGTCATCCCTACTGCCTCTGATCTGGCGGACTCACTAAACACAAATGCTTGGTTTGTAAATTATGTTTGACTGTGCCCCTGGCTATCCGTAAATTTTAAAAACTAGACAATCATGCTGTCTGTCTGGTTTGTTTAATACAAGGAATTTGAAATGATTTTTACTTTTGACACTTAAGTATATTTTAGCAATTACATTTACTTTTGGTACTTAAGTAGATTTAAAACCAAATATTTTCAGACTTTTACTCAAGTAGTATTTTACTGGGTGACTTCATTTTTTTATCTTTACTTTTATTCAAGTATGACAACTGGGTACTTTTCCACCACTGTCCACAATAGATGATGTCACCATAGTCTAAGACTGGTAGGAACTTTGACAGGAGGATCTGCTTTCTACTATTAAGCAATAGTATTTCTACACAAGAAGCCCATTTGTATTATCAGCTTCTTAGGTAACTCATCGACTGAATGTGCTTTTCGTTAAAGACAACTTGTCGTCTATCCAAATTCGGAGATATTTATGAACAGGGGCACGATCAATGTGGCCACCATCCAAGCTATAAGATGCCGAAACATTTGAGTCATTATGGTGCGCTCTCGAAAACAAATGAGGAAGCATGTTATGAGAGGGCTTGCCTGGTCGCACAAGAAACCTATCAGCACCCTTTAAAACTTTAAGTCACAATACTTGCCAACTATCTGATATGAGTTTAAATGAAAAGATCATCGAATCTCATCAAATAGTTGAACACTGGCTCATTTACATGTGTTTTACTTGAAACTCAGGAATGGGAGTGCATTGCATAGGAAGATAGATGTAGGAATTGTACTGTATGTTCTTTATTTTATGATACATGTATTTTGACTTTGTAACCTTTACTGTGTATGACCTTTGAAACCTTTACTGTGTATGACCTTTGTAACCTTTACTGTGTATGACCTTTGTAACCTTTACTGTGTATGACCTTTGAGTGTTGTTTAAAAACTGCTAGGAGGAGGGTGCAGAGATCGAGCTGGAAGATTTCATGCCCAAGGAAGTCACATTTCCTTTCTCTTGCTTGTTTAACAATAAGTGGACCTTTATCTCGAGAGGCCTGGAGTTTACATCAGTGAGAGCAGTTTCACAAGGGTAAGCCTATAGTATTATAATGATTTGTAGTGGTTAATAAAAATATTTCATTAACATGGACGTAGGGTCTAAGGACTGTAAGAGAGATGGTAGAAAGTGAGTACATTTTTTGTTTGAATTTCATACAGTACTCTGCGTGTTTGTCACTCACTTCTACTCACATTTGAGTTCTTGAACAGAACCACTTCCATCTTCCAGTTATTTTTTTTTACTGCATAGCTATCCAAGATGAAGCTAATCCTGAAAATCTCCTTCACCTTCACACTGTTCTACACAGGTAACCTTTCAAATGGTGTTGAGATGGTTCCAATCTGTTTTTGGAGCCAAAATGTCAATATGTTCACCTTATTTCCACATACGGTAACAGTTGGTATACAAGTTTAGTCTGTTAATTGTTAGTTAGTGCGGTTGATCAATATTTAGATGTTTTGTGACTTTATTCCTGTGATCTGGTGTATTCTTCAGTAGCAGACACACTACAGTGCTACACTTGCGAGTCTGATGAGTGCAGCGAAGCAGCGTTGGAGATGTGTTCTGGGGGAGAGGTGTGTTCCACTAGGACAACTGTATTTGGTGATTTAGGTAAGTCTGGTTTGGAGTTGACTCTGTTCTTGTAATGAATGGTTGCAATAAATTCCAGGCTGATTACATAAATATGGTCCCGATTTCCCCCCCCCCCCCCCCCGGACAGAAGAAACTCGGGGGCCCTTTCACTTTAAAGTCACTGTGAAGTCATTTTTACCCCCCGTCAGGCACCAGAGTCTCTAAGGATTGCACAACGAGAGAGGAAACCTGTGTATTCATGGACGCAACGACAAGAACATCAATCAGTGGTGGATACACACACACCTCCAACGCCGCGTACTGCTGCAGCACGGACGGCTGCAACAAGAATACTCTCCCAGGTAAGCTCATACATCATAACGTTTCTCATTTCTTCAATTCTCTCAGAATCACACTGGTGACGTGGTTTCAGTATTTCATAGAAACACTACGGGCAACATTTTCTTAGTTTAACATTGTGCATAGTGAAAAACTTACCATGAACCTCATTATAATCTGGCAGCCTGATTTAATTGGATTATTTTCTTCAACAATGTGCATTATAAAGAGATCACTAAACTCACCTCCTTATAACACACATTGAAGAAAGAAAAGTTTTAAGCAAGATCACACTGTGAGTTTACAGTGTGGTTTATGGCTCTTTTGCATTAGGAAAATGTTTCCCCTATGCATTGTCAGTGCCTGATAAGTGGAGACTACTACTGATATAGAGCTGCAGGTAACCTAGGAGTGTTGGCAGGAAGTGGGCTGGCAACCGGAGGGTTGCTGGTATCAAATCCAAGCTCCACCACTGTGGCAGCCCCCCACACTGCTCCAAAACATGTAGGTGTATTTTCAGTATGTCTTTCGGAGGGATTTGTTTATAAGTGGACGTCACATGTCGGTTGGACCACTCGATTTGACCAATAAAGTCATCTTATTGTAATAAAGGACAGAACAGTGACATGACATCTGAAGCATGTATGAGGCTACACATCTGAGAGACAACACAAGCACAGCCATTATGTCAAACACTTCAACCGATTGTAATCAAATAATTGATCAATCAAGTTCTTGATATTTAGTTTAAAATATGTAGGTTTATTTAAGGACTTGCTTTACAGGATACTGACATTTTTATTTTTCACCTGTGGTACAGTGCTCAGTGACAAGCCCAATAAACTACAATGCTACACCTGCAAGAGTAAAGGGGATCAAGTCTGCAACACAGTTGTACAATGTGTTGGAGTTGAAGACCACTGCTTCAAATATACAGGTAGGTCATTTTCAGTGGCATGAAATCCCTCAGAAAGTATTTAACATTTGCTTTAATGATTTTTGTTTTGTTTTTCATGTTGCCAGTGCCCGTTGGTGATGGAAGTAATGATGGACGACACCTGGGCTGTGCCTCCGCTGATGTATGCCGCTGGTCCGAGACATCCCCCTCTACGCCTAACTTCAACTGTTGTGAAGGGAGTCTCTGTAACAAAGCCACGGGGATTGGACTGAGCTCTCTCCCTCTTCTGCTGGGTCTCCTCCTCATCTCACTGGTCTAGTTAGTGGGAGGATTCATGGTAATCCCAACCGTTAAGAGTGATGTGTGTCCACAAGATCAGGAAACGTTGGAGGTTAATTTGTTCGTAGAAGTTAGGAAGGGTGATGATTTGTATGAGGCTTTTAAAATAAATAGTAAAAAGTAGGCAGTTTTAATATCTTTAATTTGGCACTCTACTCTGTAGTGGGATATGATTTTAACATAAATGCTTATTATCGCTATACCACTGCAGTGTATGTTACATAATGTATAGTACAAAGCTCAAGGTTGCACCCTTCCTCTCTCATAGGGCCCGATCAGGCCTTTTCTACGCACTTCTCAGTAGTTGGTATTCAGACTTACCTTATGAAGGTGCATAACGGGCCTTGCAAGTATGGTTTCCTTGCGCACACTGAGTAAACAAATGTAATTCAGCTGCTGAAAACCCTCCCACTTGCTGGCCAATATATTTTCTCACAGAGTTTTCATTCAGTAGGGTTTTCAGTACATTTATCTTCAGCAATTCCGTTAAAACTACAATATGTAACTTTTTGGGTGACTCGACCAAATTCACATAGACATGTGAGTTATAGATCTTCCATTCCCATTGAAAGCAAGTCTAAGAAGCAGTAGATCTGTTCTATGTGTACTATTTCTATGCTTCCCGTTCTGAAGTTCCATTTTTGCATCATTTATTTTTGGTTTTGTACACCACTTTCAAACAGCTGAATATGCAATATCTTTGGTTATGGAAAATATATTTCACAGAGGTTTAGATTGTACAATGATTATCTACACAATGGCTGCTTGTTATGTCACATTAACTGAAATTCCGAGAACTATTAGATTTTTTTGCAAACAGCAAATGGCGGAGTGATTTCTGCACAGGGTGTCTTTACGGTGTACCTTTAAGTAGAATTTTGTGAACAGACTAGAGTACATTGAGAGAATGGGTTCAGAAAATAAGAATCAATGAGGGAAAGCCATCTAAATATATGCATATTCATTACTATTTCAACACCAACTAGTAAATGTAAAAATACTCTGATCTTGTAGATTATGAATCATAACAAAACAGGTTTGGAGAGCCTTTATGCACAAAAGACACTGAATGTATAAAACATTAAGACCACCTGCTCTTTCCATGACAGACTGACCAGATGAATCCAGGGGAATGCTATGGTCCCTTATTGATGTCACCTGTTAAATCAATCCACTTCAATCAGTGTAGATGAAGGGGAAGAGACAGGTTACAGAAGGATTTTTAAAACTTGAGACAATTGAGACATCGATTGCTTATGTGTGTCATTCAGAGGGTGAATGGGGAAGATAAAATATTTCAGTGCCTTTGAATGAGGTATGGTAGTAGGTGCCAAGAGCACTGATTTGAGTGTGTCAAGAACTGCAACACTGCTGGATTTTTTACGCTCTACAGTGTGTATTTTTAATTTTTAATCTTCATTTAACTAGGCAAGTCAGTTAAGAACAAATTCTTATTTTCAATGACAGCCTAGGAACAGTGGGTTAACTGCCTTGTTCAGAGGCAGAACGACACATTTTTACCTTGTCAGCTAAGGGGATTTGATCTTGCAACCTTTCGGTTACTAGTCCAACACTCTAACCACTAGAATACCTGCCACCCCTCACGGCCTACCCCGGCCAAACCCTAACCCGGATGATGCTGGGCCAATTGTGCGCCGCCCTATGGGACTCCCAATCACAGCCGGTTGTGATACAGCCTGGAATCGAACCAAGGTCTGTAGTGATGCCTTTAGGACTGAGATGCAGTGCCTTAGACCGCTGCACCACTTGGGAGCCCAAGAATGATCCACCACTCAAAGGACATCCAGACAACTTGACACAACTGTGGGAAGCATTCGAGTCAACATGGGCCAGCATCCTTATGGTTTGCTTTCGACACCTTGTAGAATCCATGCCCAGACAAATTGAGACTGTTCTGAGGGCAAAGGGAGCGCAACTCAATATTAGGAAGGTGTTCCTATTGTTTTGTACACTCAGGGTATGTTGATGAATCAAAAATACAGTGGTTTGATTCATTTTGAAAATTGCCACATTCAAATCTTTAACCCATGGTAATGTTGGAAGATTAGTGTATATGCAATGATAGTAGGGAGAATAGTGTACAATAGTAGGCTATTGACTCGTCTATTGCCTGCACTAACCATGGAACTGTGTGATGACACAAACTGTTATGGCTTGGTCTGCACTCGGCTCCATAGCGATTTAATTAGCCTACATGTCCTTTTGTTATTTTATGGCTGGTTATGACACCTGCTTAAGAGTGTCAAAACCTATAAAACGTCCCACACAAGGCGAAACATTCCATGATACCGTAGCCTACGTGGCAACAGTATGTTTATGTTATATAACATTTTCTGAAATGTATCATATTAAATTATCATTGTAATTGCGTACACATTGATGTCAGGCATGTACATACCCCAATGCTCTGTTGCTGATGACTGGGATGAATGCAGGAGCAGATTTAGACGGATAAAGACGCCCTCTTTTTGACTGATGGCTGACATAAGGGCATGTACGTGATAGGCCTATCTGGCTTATATGATTATGATGTCATAATGCTTCATGGCAGTGTCATTAAGGGCATTTTCCACGTTATTTAAAATGTGATGGAAAAAAAAACGACTGTAAAGATTTTCGTACAACAACAACAAAGGATTTTAGAAACAAACTTTCAAACGAAAGGAAACTGAATAAATGTGGGTTTTGACACGCTTATGTAGGTGTTATAACCAGCCACAAAATAACACATATCACAACAGGTGTAAACATATGGGTCATGAGAGTGTTATGACCATATTATGGCAGGTTATGACACGTTAAATCAGCTGTTATGACATATTATGACATGGTTATGACTGTGTCATAAGATGTTATGACTCTGGGTGTCAAGTATAGGGTTACATGTCTTTTTTTAATATTATCAACTGTTACTAATGATCCTCAGCAACAACCACATGTCCGTGACGATGTTTACAGAGGAAGCCAATGAAGGTAAATGAAACAATCCAATGAAATGAAATGATAACGTAGACTATACAAACTGAAGGGAACCCACAGTAAATTGGCAGTTGAATATATGTGGTTATTAGGCCTACTGATGGTCGATACTGATAGTGGTATGTAAAATGATTAGAAATAGGGAACAGAGAAAGTCGGGGATAGCCTATAATTAAGACATTTAAGAGTGCCCATCCTTGCAAGTTAAAGGCTGTACAATTTAAATTCTGCATAATGGGTCCGCATTTCATAAACTACTGTGGGATATGTTGATATGCTTCAGTGTGCTGCCATATGGCTGGTTTCAGCGATGATAAGGTCAAATACATCTATATCTAAAACACGTGTCATTTATATTTACAATTCCCTTATCCAAACTGATTACTCATTTAACTAGTTGTTATCAATAGCTCTTATCAAGTTGCAAATCACTGTGCATAGAAAACGGTATTACTTCTTTTGGAGAAAAATGAAGTAGATGTTTTTTTCTCACTTGGAACCGGCAGGATCGCTACACCTTATTCATGGTTTCCTTGTGTATAAAAGTGGTGGAAATATTGGGAAATTAAGTCTATTCTCATGCTTAAGTTCAAGGTCAGAATACATACTGTATAGAGAGAAGTGCAAACAAAGGGAATAGAGTTCCATTTACGCCCTTAACTCAGGTCGGAACTGGGACCATAGTGATGGGGGTAATCCACGTTATGTACATTTAATAACAATGTGGGATTCCAAAATATGTGTTTATGTTTGTTTGACTTTTTCTGTACGATTTCTACTTTTTAAAGTACTCTCGGAAGACTAGCCATTGGTGGGCTAAGAGAGGTCCTAATAATAAATAAACTATAAAAAAAACAAAAAAAACGTGTTTTATTCGTACCTGAATGAGGGAGTGTGTCCTGAGAGGGCTTGACTCCACAGGTGTGTCTGTCTGGAGTCTGGAGCAGCGTCCTGGGCAAACTGTACACTGAGTCTACAAAACATTACAAACACCTTCTCTTTCCGTGACATAGACTGACCAGGTGAATCCAGGGAAAGCTGTGCTCCTTTACTGATGTCACTTTGATGAAGAGGAGGAGACAGGTTTAAAGGGAGGATTCTGAAGCCTTGAGAAAATTGAGACATCGATTGTGTATGTGTGTCATTCAGCGGGTGAATGGGCAAGGCAAAATATTGAAGTGCTCTTGAACCGGGGTATGGTAGTAGTCACGTTCAACAGTTTTCCGTGTTTATCAAGAATGGTCCACCACCCAAAGGACATCCAGCCAACTTGACACAACTGTGGGAAGAATTGGAGTCAACATGGGCCGGCATCCCTGTAGAATGCTTTCGACACCTTGTAGAGTCCATATCTGATGAATTTAGGCTTTTCTGAGGGAAAAAAGGGGTGCAACTTAATATTAGGAAGGTGTTCCTAATGTTTTGTACACTTAGTACACTCAGTGTGGATCAAGTAATTGACCATTATGAAAATAGACTCTATATGAATGATAAAAAAACATGATTTGTTCCAGTTTGACCTTACTGTGAGCATGATTTGTTCCAGTTTGACCTTACTGTGAGCATGATTTGTTCCAGTTTGACCTTACTGTGAGCAATGATTTGTTCCAGTTTGACCTTACTGTGAGCACATAAAGGAATGCAAAGGTGACATTCACACAAAAAGGACGCAGTGTCAGCAGCAAATGTGTTGAGCAAATGTTGTATATTTTGTTTGGCAGACCTTTGTGTCTGCTATGATAAACCAACCACTCTACAGCCCTTGGAAATATGGAGATAAATGTCACATTATAACAATACTGTACCTGATACATTTGGGGGATTTGGGAAATGAATGATTAACTTATGTGGATAAGAAACAGTTTGAATAGGCTGAACGATCAGTAAATGA
This sequence comes from Oncorhynchus kisutch, assembly GCF_002021735.2. NCBI lineage: Eukaryota > Metazoa > Chordata > Actinopteri > Salmoniformes > Salmonidae > Oncorhynchus > Oncorhynchus kisutch. The sequence continues at coordinate 18,682,854 of NC_034198.2, read as the reverse complement.
TGTGAAACGGTTGAAAGACAGCTGTATTTGTAAGGAGCTCAGTTCATTTGTACCTCGTAGCGGTCTATCTATCCACGATGAAGCTCATCCTGACAATCTCCTGCGCCTTCACACTGTTCTACACAGGTGACTTACTGAATCCAAGTAGATTGGTTCTTACATACACCTTATTTTGCCATACAGCCGTTATGTTTAATTTGATGTATAATAACACGATGACGATCGCAATTGATGAGTTTAGTTAATTGTTTGTTTAACGATCTACCACTATTGATATATACATGTTTCTTTTTTTCATAATCTTGGATGCTTTGGTTTCTAGCTGACATGCTCAATTGCTACACCTGTGAGCCTGAGGATGAAAAATGTCGGACAACAGTATTAAAGAACTGTGTGAAAGCAGTATGTTCCACCTTAACAAGCATAGAATATCCTTCAGGTAAGTATGGAGTTGAGTCTGTTCTTGTAATAATGGGTTGTAATACATTTCAGACTCATTACACATTGAAGTCTTTTTCCCCCAATATGTTTCTATTTTATATTTCAAATGTACAATTGCACCATTGTTACAGTTTGCATTGTGAATGATTTTGAACCTCTCTTCTCTCCATCAAATTCAGATTCCATCAGAGTATTTAAGGGTTGTACGTATGTAGCCGAAAACTGTTATTTCATGGATAAAGTAACAGAACTGTCAATGAACAACGGATACTCACAAGCCTCCCAATCCTCGTTTTGCTGCAACACGACAGGCTGCAACATAGACACCCTCCCTGGTAAGAACACCCATCTTGTCAAATGTACAAGCTCTCAGCTCTCCATTGATGGTGTAGTTTGAGAAAAGCAACGCTTGATATTTATTAGTTTGCGTAGGTTGTTATTTAATGACATGGTTGTTAATCTGTGGTCTGGGCAGCCCTCAGTGACAAGCCCAATAAACTCCAATGTCACACCTGGGTGAATGGTACTTATGAAGTTTTGCAATGCGTTGGAATTGAAGACCACTGCTTCAAATATAAACGTGAGTTCATTTTCACTGGCATGAAACCCCATGAGACGTGACACGTTTGAATGATTTTAGTACTTCATTTCTAGAGTTCCAAAGAGACATTGACAACAGAGATGTTTTAGAGTCTTGTTTTTGTTTTGCATGTTGCCAGAGCTCACTCCTGATGGGGGCAAAGTCACCATTTATGGAGGCTGTGCCTCCAGTGACTCATGCCTCTGGTCTGAGATGCCCAACCAGACGAACCTCAACTGCTGCAAGGGGAGTCTGTGTAACAAAGCCATGGGGATGAGTCTGAGTTCTCTCCCTCTTCTGCTGGGTCTCCTCCTCATCTCACTGGTCTAGTTAGTGGGAGGATTCATGGTAATCCCAACCGTTGGTGTGATATCCACAATAAATCTATGTGTCAATATATTGGTACATCTAAGAAATTTGAAACATAAGTAATATTATTGTGTTTGGATGTTAATTTATTCGCAAAAGAAATGGAAATTGTAGAATTATTTAAAAATCTGTAGTCACTCATGTCACTCTTTACTCTTTACTTGTACGTTACGTTACTGTATATTATAAACTGGGTGGTACGAGTCCTGAATGCTGATTGGCTGACAGCCGTGGTATGTCAGACTGTATACCACGTGTATGACAAAACATGTATTTTTACTGCTCTAATTACTTTGGTAACCCGATTATATTATGCCTTTATATTATTAAGCAATAAGGCCCAAGGGGTTTGTGGTATATGACCAATATACCACGGATAAGGCCTGTATCCAGGCACTCTGTGTTGCATCGTGCTTAAGAACAGCCATTAGCCAATTTATATTGGCCATATACTACACCCCCTTGGGCCTTATTGCTTAAGTATATAATGGCATAATATCACCACAAAACTATGTTACATACGGTACAGTGCAAAGATCAAGGTTGCTCCCTCTCTCTCATCAACTTCAATTGTACTCTCTTCCTAAACAAAGGTCTTACACACATCTGAAAGCAGGAAAGGAAAAGGAAATAGAGAGAAGGACCACCAAACATCTGATGCTAAACCAAAGAATGTTAACGAGGCCATAAATATATTTTTATACCTTTTTACTATGCTTGATATGATGCCATTATCGGGTGAACGTAGCAGGGTAAAGTCAGGTCTGATGGGGCAGAGTAAACAGATTTAGGAGATGGGTTTATTCTCAGGTATAGGATCATACCCCTATATTTTCACTTCTCTTAGTTTTTTCTGTACTGCTTTTTAGTTGAGGCTTGTAGCTAGCTGAGGGTTGTAAACATGGCAGTGTGTACCCATTTATATCAACAGTTATTATCAATCAGTTATTATATGCTTAATGTGCTTTGGGACTAATAAAATAAAAGTAAATAATCCTATATGTGGATGCCTGTCATCTTTATTTGTTTATTTTGTGAAGATGAATAATCCCACAGTGGCTCAGACACAAAGGCATCTGTGGTAGTGTACATAACCATGCGAACAGATAGCCACCCGGCTAGCTGTTAACAACAGCCCTCTTGTATCAGTGACGAAGACCCTCTTTGATTGTGGAATGGAAAGCCGGACCCTGGGCTGGTCTGGTTGTTGCCTTTGGTCTGTCATGCTAATCTTCAAAGAGGGAGACGAACTGAGACTCCTTGGTCGATGGGTTCCGGGCACTCACATACACTGGGTTCCCGGCACACAAACACATACACACACTCGCTCAGACACACTCACCCACACTTACGCAGACACACACACACAGACACTCTCTCTCCCTCCCCCTTTCTCTCCTATGGAGGTCTACGCTGTTTACTCAGAGTTCACTTATCCCTTTGAAAGTGGACAAAAGAGGACAAAGACAAATATTTTATATTATGCTGCTGATAATGCCTTTATTTCATCCCCACATCAGAACCCTGAATGATAATAAACACTTTCTGTTTTCCTTTGCCAGATTTTACATATGTATCATCATGATGTTAGGATTGCTGATATTTACTATACGTGACAGAAAGATGGAAAAACACAAACTGTTCATTGGTGGTTGGATCTTTTTAATCAGGAACAGAGAAAGTACATCTCAGATACTGTATAATGAATGAAGTAGTAGTGCAATATTTAGTGTTTATGGCCAATGCTTTTATGTCCCATTTGCTTTTAGATCTATTAGTCTTTCAAGCTTCAAAATGTTATGTTCATACTATTTTCACAAGGAGATAGGATTGCTTGATGTGCTTTATACGTCAAAGTAAATAGAAACGTAAAACCTCAATACAGTTCCCAAAAAAGGTCATGCTTTATTAGGGTCAGCTATTGGTTAGGACCAGCCCTTACCCTTAAATAGAGGTCACTGGAGTGGTTGGATGAGGTTGACTTGGGTAGCTGTTTGTACTGCACTGGTGCCACTTTGTGGCAGGTATTGGCAATTGCATGTTTCTGTATTTGGGATAAGATAAATGGTCCGTCTATGGCGTCTTGCTCAACATTATACGCAAAAATGTGGGATAGCCTAATACAAGCCCTACGATTTGAGACTGAAATTATTTTCCTTGAAATGGTGTGGTGGTAGGCTACCCTGCATGTTTCCTTTTGCGCACAACGTTTTACCAAAGTGTATCACCTGTTGCAGTGCTTTTCATGTAGACTAAAGTTAATATTCTCCTCTGTCTTGAGAAGTCGGCACACAAACAGAAAGCGCGACTAGTTACCTAGTTAACCTATCTGAAAGAATGACATGGGTCAGAGGTAGGGGGTAGCTTTTGTTCGCCAAGCAACGGATGGTTCATTAATGCAAACACAGCGTTACTATGGAGGCCAGGACACAATCACTTTATACACAAACCCCCTCACGCCACCGGGTCACTGTGGCAGTGGGCTGAAAAGCCGAGGAGGATAGTAGAACAGGGCAAGAATGGAAGATTCTCCGGCGGAGGACAGGAGATTCGAATTCATAGAGAAATACGTGTTAAAAACTCTAAAACTGAAGCAAGACCGGTGGCAAAAATGTATTTCCACCGATGACAACAAGCAAGTTATTCAAGAGTTCTTGGACAAACCCGACCAAATGACACTGGTCGTGTCTCTGAATGCCGCTGGCCACTTGCTGCCCACTGTCGGGTTTCCAGCGACCGTTAAAAACAAGGGTGTTTACTTTGTCAAAAGAAGCAAAACAGCTCTAACCCCTGACTCAATGAAAAGTCATTTGTTATATGGAGACTTGTCCTACGCGCCGCTTGACCAGTTTTCTGCACTAGTGGAGGAGGTAAGAATTAAAGCAATGCTCACTGCGCAGGACAGCTCACCTATAACAGGTGTGTGTGTGTATGTTACAAACAATTGAACTAAAATCAACGACAATACTTTACATAGGCATCTCATATTATTTTTAGGTAATGAGTTGAGCAGTGGTGGAATAAGTACCCAATTGTCATACTTGAGTAAAGGTAAAGATAACTTCATAGAACATATCTCAAGTAAAAATGAAAGTCACCCAGAAAAATACTTACGTATGAAAAGTAAATGTAATTGCCAAAATATACTTATGTATCAAAAGTAAAAGTATAAATAATTTCAAATTGCTTATAATAATCAAATCGTACAGCACAATTAACTAGTTTTTTATTATTATTTACCAGCGGATAGCCAGGGCACACTACAACACTCAGACATAATTTACAAACGAAGCATTTGTGTTTAGTGAGTCCTCCAGGTCAGAGGCAGTAGGGATGACCAGGGATGTTCTCTGAGTGAACTGGACCATTTTCTTGTCCTACTAAGCATTCAGAATGTAACGAGTACTTGGGTGTCAGGGAAAATGTATTGAGTAAAAAGTACATTATTTTCTTTAGGAATGTAGTGAAGTAAAAGTAAAAGTAGTCCAACATATAAATAGTCAAGTAAAGTACAGATACCTAAAAAAACGAGTAGTACTTTAAAGTATTTTTACTTAATTAAGTACTTTACACAACTGGAAATGAGTGAATAATAGCTATTATTATACATTATTTTGTAATACTCTTTACTGTGATAAAGTTGATGTTATACTTATTCTCCCCCTTTTGCCTTTCAGGTTGTGGTCCCATTGCTGTCCAACGGCAGGAACCACAGTGAATGGCCTCAGGTGGTATCCCAGGACATTCAGCGCCATGTTCATTCCCTGAAGACCAATGTGTTTGTGGTGTCTGGCCAAGTGAAAGGCAAGACTCTGCTGCCTTTACCACCTGGGGCAGAGCGAGTAGAGCAGGCTGCCTTGGAGAGGGACAAGAGGTAACCTAAATGACCGGCTGTCTCATATTATAACAGGACATTACAACACAGTAGGGTTATGCATTATAACATGTAATAACATTAGTGTTCAAATACACTGATCAAAAAAATAAAGGGAACACTTAAACAACACAATGTAACTCCAAGTTAATCACACTTCTGTGAAATCAAACTGTCCACTTAGCAAGCAACACTGATTGACAATACATTTCACATGCTGTTGTGCAAATGGAATAGACAACAGATGGAAATTATAGGCAATTAGCAAGACACCCCCAATAAAGGAGTGGTTCTGCAGGTGGTAACCACAGACCACTTCTCAGTTCCTGTGCTTCCTGGCTGATGATTTGTATGCTGATGATTTGTATGCTGGCGGTGCTTTCACTCTAGTGGTAGTATGAGACGGAGTCTACAACCCACACAAGTGGCTCAGGTAGTGCAGCTCATCCAGGATGGCACATCAATGCGAGCTGTAGCAAGAAGGTTTGCTGTGTCTGTCAGCGTAGTGTCCAGAGCATGGAGGCGCTACCAGGAGACAGGCCAGTACATCAGGAGACGTGGAGGAGGCCGTAGGAGGGCAACAACCCAGCAGCAGGACCGCTACCTCCGCCTTTGTGCAAGGAGGAGCACTGCCAGAGCTCTGCAAAATGACCTCCAGCAGGCCATAAATGTGCATGTGTCTACTCAAATGGTCAGAAACAGACTCCATGAGGGTGGTATGAGGGTCCGACGTCCACAGGTGGGGGTTGTGCTTACAGCCCAACACCGTGCAGGACGTTTGGCATTTGCCAGAGAACACCAAGATTGGCAAATTCGCCACTGGCGCCCTGTGCTCTTCACAGATGAAATCAGGTTCAAGAGGAAGGCATTGATGCTATGGACTTGCCCGCCTGTTCCCCAGACCTGAATCCAATTGAGCACATCTGGGACATCATGTCTCGCTCCATCCACCAACGCCACGTTGCACCACAGACTGTCCAGGAGTTGGCGGATGCTTTAGTCCAGGTCTGGGAGGAGATCCCTCAGGAGACCATCCACCACCTCATCAGGAGCATGCCCAGGCGTTATAGGGAGGTCATACAGGCACGTGGAGGCCACACACACTACTGAGCCTCATTTTGACTTGTTTTAAGGACATTACATCAAAGTTGGATCAGCCTGTAGTGTGGTTTTCCACTTTAATTTTCAGCGTAACTCCAAATCCAGACCTCCAGACCATCCGCCGATGTAACCTCCATGGGTTGATAAATTTGATTTCCATTGATCATTTTTGTGTGATTTTGTTGTCAGCACATTCAGCTATGTAAAGAAAAAAGTATTTAATAAGAATATTTCATTCATTCAGATCTAGGATGTGTTATTTGAGTGTTCCCTTGATTTTTTTGAGCAGTGTATATAGGCGTGTTATAACATATACACCTGTATTTCCCCAGACTTGATAGGAATCAACATGTTTTATGATTCAGCTGGAGTCACCAGATCTTTAGGCTACCCTAACCCTAACCCTAACCCAGACCTAACCCCTAACCCCAGTCTCAAACCCCTATCTAACCCATATGTTATCGCCACCTACAGGGGAGATGTAGTGGACAAGAGCATCATCCATGCCATTGAGTCAGTGGTGATAGAATGGAGCCACCAGATTCGTGGGGTCCTGAAGAAGGACTCATCTGAGCCTCTGCTGGAGGGAAAGAGTCCCACACCACACACTGAGATCAACTTCTGGAGGAGCAGGTCAGTACTGTAGTGGGCCTACACTATATGCCAGGGCCCTGCGTTGTGCTCAGTAGGCAGCAAACAGTAGCATGTTTTTTTTAAACAGTGACCCATATATAAACAAATGTTTGTTTTTTCTCGATATGTATGCATATAGAAACGAATGTATATGGCACTACTCCAATTAACTTCTCTGTGTAGATATGCAGACCTGGAGTGCATCCACTCTCAGTTCAAGTCCTCCAAGGTGACCAAGATGGCAGAGCTGCTGGATGCCATGGAGAGCAGCTACTACCCTGCCTTTAAAGACATGCTACAGGACGTTCTAGCAGGTAAACTAAAGCCCCGTTTAAAAAAATTGGCGATAAAGTAAAACCGCACTGTGGGTTCAACTAATGTTAATGCTGTATCGGAGCTGTTGATTAGGTGCTACTAAAACTAAGACACCATGCAAGCTTTCTACTATCTTTGTGTCTGAAGGGACTGGGGACCCCGGATTGTCCTATTGTATTAGAACGTAGTGAACTTGAACCTGTGTGTGTCTGATTCTGTATCTGCCTGTGTGTGTGCCCCAGCCCTAGAGGAAGCTAAGGACATTTGTACGTACCTTCGTCCGCTGCAGCGTCTCTTTGAGGACCTGGAGAATGTGGAGTTCCCTGAGGTCAAGGGTCAGATCGGGCCTCTGATGCACATTGTGTGTCTGGTGTGGTCCAACTCACGCTACTACAACACCCCAGCACGCCTTATAGTCCTGCTACAGGAGACATGCAATCTACTCATACAACAGGTACACGAATATACAGTCAATCATGTAATACTGGTGGTAGTAATAACTCTATGAAGTACTTTTCCTCCATTTTGCAGTAATGCGACATATTCTCCAGTTGCATTGAAAAACAATGTTTATTTTTGTTTTTAAATGACGTTCATGTTTTGATGTGCTTTACTTACACGACTTACGGGACTGTGACCATGACCACATTCATACAGTCTCATTAATATACATGAATGTTGTGGATTTGACTGCTAACTGCTGTTTTGATTGTTGTATATGTATAGGAAGGTGAATATATGTATATCTATGGATATGGGTCTTCATTTGACATCACATACTCTGATTTGTCTTCCACCTCAGGCGCGGGTGTATCTGAGCCCAGAGGAGGTGCTAAAGGGAGACGTGTCTGAGAGCCTGCTGAAGGTCCAGACCTCACTGGACATTCTAAACACCTTCAGACTGACCTATGAGGAGAAGAGAGCCAGCCTGGGCCAGTACCAGAGGAAGGGCAGGGAAGTCCGACCGTGGGACTTCCACCCACTCATGGTCTTCTCTGGCCTCGACCGCTTCATCGACCGTGTCAAAACCATTGAGGTGAGGATCAATTAATTAAAAACAGGGCTTTCTTTTTTTTTAATATATTTTTTTATTTCCTTTAGAAACATTTATGGAATATTGAAACACATTAACTTATTGAACAGATCAAAAGTAGTGGAATTACACCCTACCGACATCAATATTGTACAGATATCAGGATTCATATGTATTCAGTCCAAACACACACATTAGTAAGCCAAACATACTGTGTACTAGGGTTGTGCGGCATTAAGATTTTCATACCATCATACAGTTCTTGTACCATACCAGGATATACGGTATTACTGGCAGTGTACACAAGGGGCACTATTTCTTTCCAAACCCCCCAAAAATAGCAAAGAAAAGTATTGATCCAAGCAAGCCACTTAACTAGCAAGTTAGCAAACCAAATGCATAGCTGGAGTCCTGAGCTGGAGATAATTTATGAATCACATATTAGTCCCCCCCTCCCGGATTTTTTTGACAGTAATGAAAATCATACAGTGGTCATTTCAAAATACCCTGTTATACGGGATATACTGTATACCGCCACAGCCTACTGTTTACCATAAACACCATAACCGCAGCCAATACACTACATTAAATGCTTGATGTTTAACAGGGTCTCCTCTGTGGTTGTCCCTCTCTGTCCCTGTCTGTAGGATGTCCTCCTGACAGCAGTAGACCTGTTAAAGCTGGAGAAGGTGGAGTTTGGAGGCATCCGAGGCAGAGCTCTAAGCCAGCAGGTCCTGTGGCTCCACCAGGAGTTCCTGGACACATATAAAGTCCTCACTGAGAAGCCCTACGACTGCCTCGATGTCAACAATACGGTACAGCAGAGTTCCCCAACTGGCAGCCCGCGGACCGAATTTGGCGCACGGGTGATTTTATTTGGCCCCCGAAGTTTTCTGAGCATAAAAAATATCATTATATATCTTTTTTTTGTGAATTGTTGGACATAAAATACTGTAAAAATACCAGAAATAAATCTGTTCCAATTGATTGTTCCCATGTATTCCCACGCAGAGATATACAGTGGGGCAAAAAAGTATTTAGTCAGCCACCAATTGTGCAAGTTCTCCGACTTAAAAAGATGAGAGGCCTGTAATTTTCATCATAGGTACACTTCAACTATGACAGACAAAATGAGAAAAAAAATCCAGAAAATCACATTGTAGGATTTTTTATAAATGTATTTGCAAATTATGGTGGAAAATAAGTATTTGGTCAATAACAAAAGTTTATCTCAATACTTTGTTATATACCCTTTGTTGGCAATGACAGAGGTCAAACGTTTTCTGTAAGTCTTCACAAGGTTTTCACACACTGTTGCTGGTATTTTGGCCCATTCCTCCATGCAGATCTCCTCTAGAGCAGTGATGTTTTGGGGTTGTTGCTGGGCAACACGGATTTTCAACTCCCTCCAAAGATTTTCTATGGGGTTGAGATCTGGAGACTGGCTAAGCCACTCTAGGACCTTGAAAGGCTTCTTACGAAGCCACTCCTTCAATGCCCGGGCGGTGTGTTTGGGATCATTGTCATGCTGAAAGACCCAGCCACGTTTCATCTTCAATGCCCTTGCTGATGGAAGGAGGTTTTCACTCAAAATCTCACGATAAATGGCCCCATTCATTCTTTCCTTTACAAGGATCAGTCGTCCTGGTCATTTTGCAGAAAAACAGCCCAAAAGCATGATGTTTCCACCCCCATGCTTCACAGTAGGTATGGTGTTCTTTGGATGCAACTCAGCATTCTTTGTCCTCCAAACATGACGAGTTGAGTTTTTACCAAAAAGTTATATTTTGGTTTCATCTGATCATATGACATTCTCCCAATCTTCTTCTGGATCATCCAAATGCTCTCTAGCAAACTTCAGATGGGCCTGGACATGTACTGGCTTAAGCAGGGGGACACGTCTGGCACAGCAGGATTTGAGTCCCTGGCGGCGTAGTGTGCCATTAATACAGGTAACGGAGTGGAGGACCGAGGAGCCTCTTAAAGAAGAAGTTACAGGTCTGTGAGAGCCAGAAATCTTGCTTGTTTGTAGGTGACCAAATACTTATTTACCACCATAATTTGCAAATAAATTCATAAAAAAATCCTACAATGTGATTTTCTGGATTTTGTTTTCTGATTTTGTCTGTCATAGTTGAAGTGTACCTATGATGAAAATTACAGGCCTCTCTAATCTTTTTAAGTGGGAGAACTTGCACAATTGGTGGCTGACTAAATACTTTTTTGCCCCACTGTATGTGATTGTATACAACTCTACGCAAGGTTTGAAATTATTATGTTTTAGTCAAATATTATATCTGTTTGGGCTTCTTGCTGTCAATTTGCAAATTATTTGTTTTTATGTTCCGGCCCCCTGACCATCCACTGAGGAAGAAATCGGCCCGTGGCTGAATCTAGTTAATGATCCCTGCATTACTCTATAATGAAGAAAGAATATGGGAACAAGGGGCAGTTGCATGGACCCAGATTAAGTTAATAATAATCTACTGTAACAGCAGATATGGTTAATATTGGCCAAACACATTTGAAGTGAAGCAATTTATTTGTGGGCTGTCTAAAAGCGCTGTCAAAAAGGGCTTGAAAGGGCTGTCTAACTATCTACCTGACTGTGTGTGTGTGTGTGTGTCTCCATGTAGGAGTTTGAGGCAGACGTGTGTGAGTTCAGATGTAAGGTGGAGGATACAGACCGTCGTCTGGGAGCAGTTTTCTGTCAGGCCTTCGATGATGCCTCTGGACTAGAGCACGCATTCAAGGTGAGGAGAGGCACACCACACACACACACACACACACACACACACACACACACACACACACACACACACACACACACACTGATACCCTACTGTCCTCCCTGCAGGTGCTGGATATGTTTGGCAGCCTGTTAGAGCGCCCCCTCGTGGCAGCGGATGCTCTGGACAGATATCCTCTCCTTATCAGCCTGTTTGACAGAGAGCTAGACTGCTGCAAACTGCTCTTCAACAAACACACACACACACAGGAGGAACTGGGTAAAACGCCTTGCTTTTAACTCACACCATTTTATATCATAATTTGGTACCAAAGTAATACATGTAAAGAAATCATCAACACTCTTGCTATGATGAACGTTTGACCGTTTACTAGTTTGCCTGCCACTGTTATCACTGCTGCCACATGATACTGTTTCTCCAGAACCTTTACCTCTTTAGTTCGTTCTTCAATCTGTGCGTTTCTATCACTCCAGGTTATACTCCTGTGAATAGGAACATGCCAGCTGTAGCAGGAGGTATGAGGTGGGCTCAGCAACTACAGGAGAGAATCCAGACCCCCTTCTCCATGTTCAGATACATCACCCACCCGTGAGTCTCCTCTCACTCATCGCTACTTTACCCCTTAGATTCTGCTGCTGGTGGTTGTACCAGTATTAGCTTAGCAGAAGTTCAGCCTTTGGGTGTGGTGGTTTCTTCTCAGGTGTCTGGAGTCTACAGCAGGAGAAAGAGCCGTACAGAAGTATGAGGAGATGATGCAGTTACTGGATAGGTATTTTAACTCAATTTTATCTCTGTAACCCCCCCCCCCCGAGATCTTTTCTGCTACCACTTTCTGAACAACTCTATTGAAACGTTTAAAAAGAAAATCTTATAAGCTTTATAGAAATGCAGCATTTTTTTCTAGTGTAAATCAGTGTAGTGGATTACGTGTATGGAAGGCAGGGCCACAGCGGAATATAGCATGGAGACATGGAGCTCCAGTCGTGATTTATGTTTCCATTGTGGCAGTGTGGTTCACGGAGCTCTCATAATCTCATATGCTCTGTCATCATACTAATACCCTGTTTACAATGCTGTGTGTTGCCACTCCATGTTGTCTGTTGTCTGTAGCTTGTGAGGTGTGGAAACACTTTGTTGCTTTTATGAATTTTGTCTTGCTGCTTTTTGTTTTATGCTGCTCTGTCTGTATGCTACGTCTTGCTTGTCCTATGTTGCTCTGTCTGTATGCTATGTCTTGCTTGTTCTATGTTGCTATTGTCTATATTGTAATTGTTTTTAATAACCTGCCCAGGGACTGCGGTTGAAAATTAGCCGGTTGGCTAAAACCGGCACTTTTACTGAAATGTTGATTAATGTGCACTGTCCCTGTAAAAATAAAAATAAACTCAACTCAACTCAATGGCCCTACACAACACGTCCAACATAGGAACCTGCAAGACAAAGCATTCTATTGTGTTTCAATGATGTTCTCTCTCTCTCTGTGTATGTGTGTGTGTGTGCATATTATTGTTATTTTATTGTGTTGCTATTTTCTTTTTGTATCTATTTGTTCATTTCCTTACTTTTTAACGGCATTGTCGGGAACGGGCTCGTATGTACACGTTTCACTGTAAAGTCAACACTTTTTGTATTCGCTGCATGTGACAAATACCATTTGATTTGATATATGCACGTACACACATAACCACTTACATTACCACTCACATAACCACTCACATTACCACTCACATTACCACTCACATAACCACTCACATTACCACTCACATAACCACTCACATTACCACTCACATTACCGCTCACATTACCGCTCACATTACCGCTCACATTACCGCTCACATAACCACTCACATTACCACTCACATTACCACTCACATGACCACTCACATAACCACTCACATTACCACTCACATAACCACACACATAACCACTCACATTACCACTCACATAACCACTCACATTACCACACACATAACCACTCACATAACCACACACATAACCACTCACATTACCACTCACATAACCACTCACATTACCACTCACATAACCACACACATAACCACACACATAACCACACACATAACCACACACATAACCACTCACATTGCGTTGCATCAAATGTACAATATCACCCGTTCCATTGTTGTCCCTGCACCCAATCTAAAATACCACGATGAACAACATGTGTCCCCTGCACCCTGCTCACTCCAGTCAGACTTTAGGGACCTTGTTATACAGTTGTAATCAGCAGTGCTGCTTACGTATACCAGTCAGCTATTAAAGGTATTCAAACACACACACACACGCATGCACACACACACACACACACACACAGGTCATTATGCTAACACTAAACACTGTGATTTATAGTTTTAGCCCAGGCGTTTGATTGCCTCAGCGTCTGCTGTGCCTAACTCGGGAGATGAACCATCAGCAGGAATCCAATAAGGACCTCAGTGCTCTGAAGCCCTCACCATAAACAGTCTTTTTACAGATTGGTACAGCCGTCCAGGAGCCTGACATATTGTCTGTTCTCTGTAGTGAATGAATCCGTTTAGTCGTCCCCTACTGTATGTTCCTCCTCCTTTACTAGACTCCCTGTGTATGTGAGAGATTCACATACACAGTTAAACTAACTAGCTTTGATAACCAACTACCTCCCCCAGTTACTCCCGTCAGCTGTTTGATGTATGGACTGAGACGGTGGGAGAGAAGTCCCAGTACAATCTCAACCTCCCCCTCATCAGCCGAGACCCAGCTACCCGCCTCATCTCTGTCAATTTCAACCCACAGGTACTATAAACATAACTCCGTCAGTTTCAACCCACAGGTACTACTAGGGGGAAATTATCTTGTATTCAACATTACTGTAAATTACATTGTTGCTACAGTGAACTTGTTATTTTTCCTCTCCCCCTCCACCTCTCTCTCTTTCCCTTCCTCCTATCTCCTCCCCCTGAAACCCCACCTCGCCCCTCTCCCCTCCCCCCAGTTGGTCTCAGTCCTGAGAGAGGTGAAGTACCTGAAGGCCAGGCAGACAGAGTCCATCCCGGACACTGCAGAGCAGGTGTACACTAGCAGGGGTCAGCTGTGGCAGTACATAGCCAACCTGGAGCTCACTGTGAGGCGATACAACAAGGTGGTGAGCACGGTTCTGGAGGTGGAGCACCCACTGGTCCAGGGTCAGCTCAGAGACATCGACACGCATCTCAGAGAGGCAGAGGAGGACATCAACTGGAACAGCCAAGGTCAGAGGTCAAAACTACAGGGGGAAGTGGGGCATTACGGGTGCCCTAATGTTTCAACTTGGGCAAAAACCATCCACAATTTCCTTCTCACTTGGGCTTGGCTACATTACTCTACTGTTCTACTGTAACCACTGTATTACTGTATATTCTCCTCACATGCCTATTTCATGATGTTCCCTCCACCTTTGTCAGTTCCGGGACAGGACTGACTGCGATGTCATGACATGAGACCCCAGGAGAGAAGATGTGTTTGGAACAGATGACTAAGCCACAGTGCTTCAATCATTGATTGATACAGTGTCATTCAAACAGTGTTGTTTGGGAGAGTTGTGGTGGTGCCTACTGTAGGACCCACAGCTTCCTGAAGGACAGGGTAGAGAAGCCTGTGTGGCTCAGTTGGTAGAGCATGGCACTTGCAACAGCAGGGAAGTTGGACGATTCCCACAGGAGACCAGTACAAAAAAGACGAACAAATATGTATCCACTCACTACTATAACTCGGTCTGGATAAGAGCTTCTGCTAAATGACTAAAATGTTTTAAAATATACATATATATATATACAGTACATACATTATGACTACAGTCTCAACGTCAACAGTGAAGAGGCGACTCAGGGATGCTGGCCTTCTAGGCAGAGTTGCAATAAAAGATTAAGATTGGCAAAAGAACACAGACACTGGAACTCTGCCTAGAAGGCCAGCATCCCAGAGTTGCCTCTTCACTGTTGACGTTGAGACTGGTGTTTTGTGGGTACTATTTAATAAAGCTGCCAGTTGAGGACTTGTGAGGCATCTGTTTCTCAGACTATACACTCTAATGTACTTGTCCTCATGCTCAGTTGTGCACCAGAGCCTCCCACTCCTCTTCTATTCTGGTTAGAGCCAGTTTGCGCTGTTCTGTGAAGGGAGTAGTACCCAGCATTGTGCGAGATCTTCAGTTTCTTGGCAATTTTTCGCATGGAGTAGCCTTCATTTCTCAGAACAAGAATAGACTGACGCGTTTCAGAAGAAAGTTATTTGTTTCTGGCTAGGGGAGATCTAGGAGAGATCTAGGAGAGATCTAGGAGAGATCTAGGAGAGATCTAGGAGAGATCAAAAAAGGACCTTATAGTTGAAGACTTTTTTTTGTCCCATTAAAGTACAGTGAAATGACTTAGGAAGTGTTCACACTTTGGAGAGGTGTGTGGCCAGATGGAGACAAACAATATGTTACTTCTGGTGCTGCTTACTGTGCTGGATGCACTTGGGATAGTTATGGAGAATAATTAAATGGGACAAGGTGTTATATAGAGCCTGCTTTATGGTAGATGTATGTGGAGCCAGTTCCCTATCATTTCACTTTGAGGTTTTAGTAGAAGATGGAGTTGGATAGCCTGGGTGCAAGTCTATTTAGCTAACTTTCCACTCCGTTTCATATGGTAAAGATTGTTTAGCATGGCAGGAGTGGAATGACAGCTAAACAGGCTGGTAACCAGACTAGGGGTTGGGTTGGCAGCACCGGATGCCTCAGAGCTCTGCTTAAGAAAAGATCAGTGGAAACACTGTAACAACCTTGACCAGCTTTCCTTAGAGGGACATTACACTTCAAAATTTGTCAGACGTTTTTTCAGGGATTGAGGCGAGTAGCTGAATCTACACAAGTTGTGGGACATGGTTTCATCTTCACTTTACTTTCAAGGTCTGAAAACTTTCTGACAAACATAGATTTGAAACTGTGATGCCCCTTTTAACACGTGTCCATTTCCTTCTCCTGTTTGTGACCAGGTATCTGGGAGTACATCCAGGAAGTACGTGAGTGTGTGTGTGACCTGGAGAGGAGGCTCCAGAGAACCAAGGACCACGTGGAGGAGATCCAGGGCTGTATGAGGTCCTTGGCCAGCCCCCTCTATGACCGAAGGGAGGGTAAGAGAGACACCCTTCTCAGCCTGGACGACCGGGCTGACAGGCTGGAGAGGTGTTACGCCCAAATACGCTCTTCCGGAGAGAAGATACACTTCCTGCTGAAGGTGACTATACCAAATAACATGAAGGTCATAAACACTTCTGGCTTTGCAGGGAACTTTATTGACCATATTAGGAGTTATGTGTTAGTCATCATGTCAAATGTTTTGTTGTCTGAGTGAGGGAAATGCTGTGAATTAAGAGGACTCAATTTATGTTGAAAGATGAGACGTTGTGGATTATAATAAATATGGCTTTGATGTCAGACAAGCAATAAAAAAAACCCGCGAGTCCAAATGTGCACTTCACATTTCCATATCATAAAACCATATCATGTTATATGCAGTGTCAACTTTTATGGTAATTATGTTTGATGTACAGTTACAAGATGACATGGGGTCATACCCTGGGTTGTTCTGAACAGAGTGAGCCTACGTCTGCCTATTGTGAAGAAAGATCCCAGCAGAACACGCACGTGTGTGCACCCTTGGCACCTTTCTCTGCTCACCAAAATTACCGTCTGTTTCTCTGAATTGCCTTGTGAAAGCAGAACACTGTAAGATCGTATTTTATAATTTAAACAGTCGTATTGGCAATAGAACAGGCTTTCAAATGATGCCCACTTGACCCAGATAGTGATATATAATGGTCAGTTTCTGCGTAAACAACAACAGGGATGCAGAGTTGTTTTCCAAACAAAACAACCATAAGTGTGCTTGCTGTAGTTCCTCATCGGCACAGCTAGGAGAGATCAAAAACGCACCGTATAGTTGAAGACTATTTTTTTGACCCATCGAAGTGCATTGAAATTGCTTAGGAACTGTGCACAATTTGGAGAGGTGTGTGTCCACTTGGAGACACCAGTCAGTCATCTCACTCATGTTGCACCTACCCCACATCTTCCAGGAATGTTCTCATCGTGTTACTGAATGTATCCAAAGTATTTTCAGATGTTGTTATCTGTGAAAATACTGTGAAAAGTACAGTAAATTTAAAATGCACAGAAAATCAAGTGTAATGTTTGGATTTAGTCTTGAGTCTGGTGAAATGTTTTTTTGTTCTCAACTTTGATCTAATGATATTCCCATAAACTCCACTCTATTCCCTTTCAATTGGTACTATGATTATGCTTTAGATATATATGTCTTATGTCAGAAACATTTCAATGTAACCATATCCGTATAGGCCAATCCCCACGAATGTAAAGGGTTAAAAGGTGTGCATTATTCATTATACAGAGTAACCTGGAGTTGTTCAGAGCAGACCCAGGTTCTGAGGAGTGGAAAGCCTATGTGGAGTACATAGACGACATGGTCATAGACGGCTTCTTCAACGGCATTGAAGGCTCCCTCAAGTTCTTCCTCGACAACACCGGTGAGCAATGATCCGTTCCACTTGAATGATCAGTACATTTGTTTGTGTATCCACCTCAGGTTGGACTAACATGCTGGCGTGCCCTCCTGAGTGTAAGACGAGCATTTTGTACGAGACTCACACATTTTTGTGAAACAGCCCCCTTCTTCCCTCCCTCAGACCAGCGTGGTGGTGTGGCCCCTCTGTTTGAGGCCCAGCTGGACCTGAGGGTTCCTGACATGGTGTTTAACCCTTCGCTGGAGTACGGAGTTGCCGATGGCTTCTATGACCTGGTGGAGAGCCTGGTCAATGACATCTACAGGACCTCTTCTCTGGTGGCACGCCTGGCCGCGCACAGCAGCGTCCCACACTACCAGGTACTACAACACTACCATGGTTGCAGAATGCAGATAACTTTCCCCCAAATTCCCCGGTTTTCCAGAAATCCCTGTTGGAAGGTTCCCGGAATCAGGATGACATAACCAGGATTTCTGGAAAACCTGGGAATTTGGGGGGGAAGTTGTTATATGTCAAGTTTGTCATATAATATATGTCAAGTTTGCCACCCTAAAAGGGAAACTGTGAGATTCTGGCATTTTTTACCATGTTTATGTCTCTGCCTGCAGTGTCAAGGAAGTTAGCGGTAGCTTCGCAAGCCAATGCTTACTAGCGTTAGCGCAGTTACTGTTAGTCTACAGGTATGCACACAGAGTCATAAAAATGGTATGCACACAGAGTCATAAAAATGGTATGCACGAGTTCATCTGACGCTTAATTGCCAGAATCTTACAGTATCCCTTTCACCCATCATCTAGAATGTGTATTGTATCTATAATCTATCATCTATAAAATAATTCTAATCTGCCGACTATCAGGCTGTTATGGAAGACATGGCTGATTTGGCGGACATGCGCCAGCTGCTGATGGAACGTGTGCAGGGCGTCATGGCGACGTGTTGTGAGTTCCGTAACTCTTTGGAGCGCTATGCATACCTGTACGTTGACGACAGGAAGGAGTTTATGCGCCAGTTCCTGCTGTACGGCCACTTGCTGACCAGTCAGGAGATAGAGGCTCATGCAGAGGATGGAGTCCCAGAGAACCCACCTACACTGGAGCAGTTTAGAGAGCAGGTGGATGGGTAAGGGAGATAAATAGTGTGTTTTTGAGTGTGTGTGTGCAAGTGTGTATGTAATGATGACTGTGTGTGTGTGTGTGTGTGTGTGTGTGTGTGTGTGTGTGTGTGTGTGTGTGTGTGTGTGTGTGTGTGTGTGTGTGTGTGTGTGTGTGTGTGTGTGTGTGTGTGTGTGTGTGTAACCCCAGATACGAGCGTATCCATGAAGAGGTGCAGGGTCTGGAGCCAGTGTGTGTGTTCCAGGGGTGGATGAGGGTCGACGGACGGGCCTTTAAGAGTGCCCTGCTCAACATCGTCAGGAAGTGGAGTCTCATGTTCAAACAACACCTCATAGACCACGTCACGAACAGGTCGGCAGACTCTAACTCTAACAATATCCCACACAGGTTGTTAGGCAGATACCAGAGGATTCCGGGGAGAAAAAGCACTCTGTCAAAGTACCCTTCTACTTCATGTTGTCTCTCTTGTTTTTAAACTTTTAAACATTCTCTCTCTCTCCCTCTCCCCCTCTCTCTCTCTCTCTCTCTCTCTCCCTCTCTAGCCTGTTAGACCTGGAGGAGTTTATCAGTCTAGCAGAGCAGGGGCTGGGTCACAGAGTGGAGCAGGGCGACTATGGTGGCCTGGTGGGGGTCATGGGTCACCTGCTGGCCGTGAAGGAGAGGCAGGGTGTGACGGACGCCATGTTTGAGCCGCTCCAACACACCATTACCCTGCTCAAGACTTATGAACAGGAGCTGCCTGACGTGGTCTACAAACAGCTAGAGGTGACCCTTGTCCAAAGTCAATCGATCAATCTCCTACCTCTCTCTCCTTCCTCCTCCTCTCATTCCTCTGTCCCCTTCTGTGCTTCCTTTTGGCACTCATCCCTCTGTTTTGTCCCACTCCCTCTTTGCTCCTTCTGGTGGTACTCATCCTCCTCCCGATACTCATCCCTCTCTTCCTCCTTTCTCTCTGTCCAGGAGCTATCAGAAAAGTTACTAATGTCTCTGTCCCTCCTTAACACACATTGTCCCCCTCTCACTCCTTCCTCTGCCTTACACTCGTCTATTTCTCCCTCCCCCTAGGAGCTTCCAGAGAAGTGGACCAACGTGAAAAAGCAGGCGGTGGTGGTGAAACAGCAGGTGGCTCCTCTCCAGGCCAGCGAGGTGGCTGGACTACGCAGGAAGTGTGCCTCCTTCGACGTGGAGCAACACGCCTTCAGAGAGAGCTTCAGGAAGAATGGGCCCTTCAGGTGACGCGAGCTCCCACACACAGGCTGAATTATGTTGACGGAAAGTTGTCCTCTCCCTTCTGTCCTCATTCAATCCTCAGTCCTAAACAGTCCCTTAGTTCCTACCCCAGGACATGTGTCCTATTTGATCTAAAAGGGCTGGATACTGTAGGTGTAAGCAATGTGGTTATGGCTCCACATCCCCAACCAGAGGGCTAGGTAAAAACATTGCTTACACCCTTCTGCAAGCAAGACAGGCTTCTCTCCGTCATGGGCATTGTTGTTCCCTCCTGTCACACCTCTACATCGACCAGTCTATAATTGTGCAGTGAACAGTTAACGACACAACGCTTACACATTAGGCAAGCATAATTGAATCTTTACATATGCTAATTACCCACACAGGTAGTGGTGCTCCATCATGCTGTCTAATTACTTAATTAATTATGCGCATAATCGTTTCTCTGTAGTGACATGATTTTCTCATTAATGTCATGGATGTCCGGGTTGATAATTGACTATGTGCCTATGGGCCTGGGTAGCCAACCTCCATTCAAACATGACTTGACAAAGTAGTCAGCTGAAACGGTGACAGACTGGTGCTCAGGCTGGTGTGATGTAGGTTTGTCAGTAAGACCCTCTACACGAGGGGCTTTCAAATCTATTTTCTCCCTGGTAGTTAATACATTTATGTATTATGTATTTATGTCAGGTTAACTTAGTATCAATGTGAAACCATTTCAGATGCTGAGAGAGTAACCTTGCTGCGTGGTTCCTCTGTGTGTTATTGTAGGTTTGACAGTGAGAACCCGTATGCCATGCTGAATGCATCCCACAAACAGATCCAGGAGAAGGAGGCTGTGATGGCTGGGCTGGTGGAGTCTGCCGGCCTGTTTGAGGTGACTGTCTCTGACTACAGACAACTACGACAGTGCAGGTGAGACAGGACTTTCCCCACAAGGTTTCTTCCTTCGAGAGAGTTTGTCCTTCTACGGTTTTCCCTTAGAAGATCCAGGCCGGGTTACTGTAAAGCACTCGGTCTCAAATGTTTTTTTGTGAAAAGTACTATATTAACACAATTGTTTGATTGATGTACTGTCTGACTGACTGACTTATTGTTATATCCTGTGGTTCCCCAGGCGTGAGGTGGGGCTGCTGAAGGAGCTGTGGGACATGATAGCTGTAGTAGACAGTACTATGGTTGCCTGGAGGACCACACCATGGAGAGACATCAACGTCGAGGACATGGAACTGGAGTGTAAACGCTTCAATAAAGACATCCGAGCATTGGATAAAGAGGTGAGAGGGAGAGATGAGGAGGTGGAGGAGAAGGAGGTGCAGAGGGGAGAAGAGGAGAGATGAGGAGGTGGAGGAGAAGGAGGTGCAGAGGGGAGAAGAGGAGAGGGAGAGAAAGTGAGATATTACATTGGCCACAATCAAAAAGGAAAAACCCATTGTAAAAGAACATGTACATTTCCAAATACATTTCTCACACCTTGCCTCTCCATTACTTTCTCTTGACACTCACCAGTGTTTTTGGTGGTTAATGCTGAATTGTATCATAAAAAACCTTCTTCCCCCTAGGTGCGATCGTGGGAGGCGTTCTCAGGTCTGGACAGCAGGGTAAAGAACCTCCTGACCTCCCTCAGGGCTGTAGCAGAGCTCCAGAACCCTGCCATACGGGCCAGACACTGGCACCAGCTAATGGCTGCCACCGGGGTGCGCTTCACCATGGACCAGGAGACAACACTGGCGGACCTGCTGCAGCTCAACCTGCACAACTTTGAGGAGGAGGTGAGGGGCATCGTGGACAAGGCTGTCAAAGAGATGGGAATGGAGAAGGTGCTCTCTGAACTCAACTCTACATGGACCGGTACAGTACAGAATACCCTTAAACTGAACTTAATTAGGACTTTTATCAGATGCCTGTACTTTTCATGTTTAATCTGTGATTGGTTTGGTTGATTGACTGACTGACTGATTGGTTTGGTTGATTGACTGACTGATTGGTTTGGTTGATTGACTGACTGATTGGTTTGGTTGATTGGACTGACTGATTGGTTTGGTTGATTGATTGACTGACTGATTGGTTCGGTTGATTGACTGACTGACTGATTGGTTTGGTTGATTGACTGACTGATTGGTTTGGTTGATTGACTGACTGATTGGTTCGGGTTGATTGACTGACTGATTGGTTTGGTTGATTGACTGACTGATTGGTTCGGTTGATTGACTGACTGACTGATTGGTTCGGGTTGATTGACTGACTGACTGATTGGTTTGGTTGATTGACTGACTGACTGTTTGGTTGATTGACTGACTGACTGATTGGTTTGGTTGATTGACTGACTGACTGATTAGTTTGGTTGATTGACTGACTGACTGACTGACTGATTGGTTTGGTTGATTGACTGACTGACTGATTGGTTTGGTTGATTGACTGACTGACTGATTGGTTCGGGTTGATTGACTGACTGACTGATTGGTTCGGGTTGACTGACTGACTGATTGGTTTGGTTGTTTGACTGACTGATTTGTTTGGTTGATTGACTGACTTATTGGTTTGGTTGATTGACTGACTGATTGGTTTGGTTGATTGACTGACTGACTGATTGGTTTGGTTGATTGACTGACTGACTGTTTGGTTGATTGACTGACTGACTGATTGGTTTGGTTGATTGACTGACTGACTGATTAGTTTGGTTGATTGACTGACTGACTGACTGATTGGTTCGGGTTGATTGACTGACTGACTGATTGGTTCGGGTTGACTGACTGACTGATTGGTTCGGGTTGATTGACTGACTGATTGGTTTGGTTGACTGACTGACTGATTGGCTTGGTTGATTGACTGACTGATTGGTTTGGTTGATTGACTGACTTATTGGTTCGGTTGATTGACTGACTGATTGGTTCGGTTGATTGACTGACTGACTGATTGGTTCAGGTGATTGACTGACTGACTGACTGACTGACTGATTGGTTTGGTTGATTGACTGACTGACTGATTGGTTCGGGTTGATTGACTGACTGATTGGTTTGGTTGAATGACTGACTGATTGGTTTGGTTGATTGACTGACTGATTGGTTTGGTTGATTGACTGACTGATTGGTTTGGTTGATTGACTGACTGATTGGTTTGGTTGATTGACTGACTTATTGGTTCGGTTGATTGACTGACTGATTGGTTCGGTTGATTGACTGACTGACTGACTGATTGGTTCAGGTGATTGACTGACTGACTGACTGACTGATTGGTTTGGTTGATTGACTGACTGACTGATTGGTTCGGGTTGATTGACTGACTGATTGGTTTGGTTGATTGACTGACTGATTGGTTTGGTTGATTGACTGACTGATTGGTTTGGTTGATTGACTGACTGATTGGTTCGGGTTGATTGATTGACTGACTGATTGGTTCGGGTTGATTGACTGACTGATGGGTTCGGGTTGATTGACTGACTGATTGGTTTGGTTGATTGACTGACTGATTGGTTTGGTTGATTGACTGACTGATTGGTTTGGTTGAATGACTGACTGATTGGTTTGGTTGATTGACTGACTGATTGGTTCGGGTTGATTGACTGACTGATTGGTTTGGTTGATTGACTGACTGATTGGTTTGGTTGATTGACTGACTTATTGGTTCGGTTGATTGACTGACTGATTGGTTCGGTTGATTGACTGACTGACTGACTGATTGGTTCAGGTGATTGACTGACTGACTGATTGGTTTGGTTGATTGACTGACTGACTGATTGGTTCGGGTTGATTGACTGACTGATTGGTTTGGTTGATTGACTGACTGATTGGTTTGGTTGATTGACTGACTGATTGGTTTGGTTGATTGACTGACTGATTGGTTCGGGTTGATTGATTGACTGACTGATTGGTTCGGGTTGATTGACTGACTGATTGGTTCGGGTTGATTGACTGACTGACTGATTGCTCCAGGTATGCAGTTCCAGTACGAGCCTCACCACCGTACCCAGGTGCCCTTGCTGCGCTCGGACGAGGACCTGATTGAAACCCTGGAGGACAATCAGGTCCAGCTGCAGAACCTCATGTCCTCCAAGTACATCGCCCACTTCCTGGAGGAGGTGTCACTATGGCAACGGAAGTTATCAGTGGCGGACGGAGTGATATCCATCTGGTTCGAGGTGCAGCGTACCTGGACCCATCTGGAGAGCATCTTCATAGGCTCTGAGGACATCCGCTCACAGCTGCCTGAGGTCAGACACACACACACACACACACACATGCACACACATGCTCACACATGCTCAAAGACACACACACACACACATGCACACACATGCTCACACATGCTCAAAGACACACACATGCACACACATGCTCACACATGCTCAAAGACACACACACACACACACACACACACACACACATGCTCAAAGACACACACACACTCGCATGCACACATGCACTCCCATTTCACAAGTTTGTTTTTATCCTTCATAAGGGCTCTGCCTGTACCACTTTCATGCATGTTAATTAATAAATCGTTAGTTGTCTAAACACCAGCCTACTTTTGTAAATCAGAATTACACATTTCCTTAATTACCTTGATGGCGATGCTGTTCCTCCGGTTCCAGTGGTAGTCTTAAAGCCAGATGTTTGTAGTTAATATCTCTCTGTGTGATTGTCCTCTGGGAACTCCTATCCCCTGGCCGGGCTCCCACAATGCAACTCTCCCCAGGACTCCAAACGCTTTGAAGGGATTGATGCCGATTTCAAAGAGCTGGCGAACGCAGCCCATAAAACGCCCAACGTGGTGGAGGCCACCAATAAAGCAGGCCTGTTCAGCAAACTGGAGGACATTCAGAGCAGGTGGGGGAAGGAGAGGGAGTCTGTGGTGGTGTGATGGGATTCTCTGTCTCACGGTGCACTGAAATTTGTGTTCGAGCAAAGAGAATGATTGTGTTATCGATAGAAAAAGGCAACACATACAAATGTAAGAACTGACCCATGGATGTATTTATACACTTGCACATATTCACACAATTGACTGATAATGGGTGTGTGTAACCTTGTGTAGACTGTCTCTGTGTGAGAAGGCCTTGGCTGAGTATCTGGACACCAAGCGTCTGGCCTTCCCCAGATTCTACTTCATCTCCTCTGCTGACATGCTGGACATACTGTCCAATGGAACCAACCCACTCCAGGTAGGAACCTATACCCATTAGGTGTATCCACAAAGCCTCTCAGATTAGGCGTGCTTATTTAGGATCAGTTTAGCCTTTTAGATCATATTGAATACAATTATATTGACAGATTGAGACCTGATCCTAGATCAGTTTTCTTGCTCAAACCTGTAGGACTCTGAGTCTCCACAAGGGAGCAGTGTTGGTCATAGTTTGCTAGAGTCTTTACACCTCATCCTGGGAATAAAAAGTGCTAAATTATTCTCTTCAATATTGAAGGATAGTTGAACAACAACTTTTGTTGAAACCTGTCAATAACGCGTGGTCCTGACTTTTCCTGACATTAGTCCCTACTCTTCCCGCTCTGTCCCTAGGTCCAGAGACATCTATCCAAGCTGTTTGACAACACAGCCAAGATGCAGTTTGAGACTGACACGGAGGGGAACCCTACTAAGACAGGTCTGGGCATGTTCAGTAGGGAGGAGGAGTATGTCCCCTTTAATCAGCCCTGCGACTGCACCGGACAGGTAACACTGTCATGGGGGACAGGGATTGAAATATGTTATAGCATTTGTCAGATGTTCTCTGTCCAATCTGTGAAATCTCAAAGCCTGTAAATCACATGTATTAGTTCCCTATTAGACACCTTCGTTTGAATGAAAAGCCAGTTGTGTTTATTCATGTTGTCTGATGCCCCTCGGATCTAAAATGGCAAACACATTCATAGAATGGCTGTGTAGTATGTCATCATTATCTGTGTGGTTGCACTGTGTTCTATGTCATCATTATCTGTGTGGTTGTCTTCAGGTGGAGATGTGGTTGAATCGGGTTCTGGAAACCATGCGGTCAACAGTGCGTCATGAGATGACAGAGGCAGTGATGGCCTATGAGGACAAACCCAGAGAGCAGTGGCTGTTTGACTACCCCGCTCAGGTACATTAGAATTAGAAGGTGTCTTAAAGCAGGGCTGTCACAAAAGCCTGCACACCAAATAGCTCTCCAGGAGGAGGGTTGACTGCTCCTGCCATGACCTGTGTCTTTTTATCGATCTGTGTAGTGCACTCAGCTCTGTAACTCAAACCTCTGTCTTCCTCTGACCTTTAACTTCTAATGTGTATATCGCACTCTAGGTGGCCCTGACGTGTACTCAGATCTGGTGGACGTCAGACGTGGGCATGGCCTTCTCCCGTCTGGAGGAGGGATATGAGAACGCCATGAAGGAATATAACAGGAAGCAGGTCGCCCAGCTCAACACACTAATCTCCATGCTGATTGGACAGCTGTCGCCGGGCGACCGCCAGAAGGTCATGACCATCTGCACCATAGACGTCCATGCGAGGGACGTGGTCGCTAAGATCATCGCTCAGAAGGTATCAGTTTCAGTTTGTTTTCAACCTTTTCTCAATTATGAAATTAACATAATGATAAAGGATTTTTTAAAGTTTCGCAACTTTAACGAAGACAGAAAGTGTTTTGGATGTTGTTGTTTTTTACTCATCCCTGTTTTCGTCTTCTTCCAATTCCCCCCCCCCCCCCCCCCTCTCTCCATTCCCTCATTCCCCCATCGCCAGGTGGAGAACTCTCAGGCGTTCCTATGGTTGTCTCAGCTACGTCATCGCTGGGATGAGAAGGAGAGACACTGCTTCGCCAACATCTGTGACGCCCAGTTCCTCTATTCATACGAGTACCTGGGCAACACACCACGACTTGTCATAACCCCTCTGACTGACAGGTACACTGACCAATAAAAACAATGTTGGCACAGGGTATCACATTCTGATTGGTTTTCATCTCACTCACAGGTAAGTACCACTATGGTTGTTTACTTTTTTGATAGGCAAGTTAGGGCGAGCCTAATCTCTCGTGAACAGATTCTGAGCGAAAACCAAATAATCTTTCAGGGCGTGATGGAATTGGTAGGATAACGAGCAGCAGTAGTTCTGGTGTTTGGATTTTCGTCACTGATTTATTGGATGTATCAGGATTGGGCGAAGGCAGTGCTTAAACTTTGACTGCTTTGCACATGTGGTGAAATTAGCCCTCAACTCGGCACATGGAATGGGGCGGGGGCGGTTGTGGGTCAGGTCGGCTGTGGGCAGGGTGGCTACTTTGATGAATCTAAAATCTATAATATATTTTGATTTGTTTAACACCTTTTTGGTTACTACATGATTCCATGTGTTATTTCATAGTTTTGATGTCTTCACTATTATTCTACAATGTAGAAAATAGTCTAAATAAAAACTCTTGAATGAGTACACTTTTCACTGGTACTGTACATGTAAAAGATTAGCTAGCTAGTTAGCTGGCTAACATTATAGGTTTAGAGTCACGACTAACAATAATTGATTTTTGGGTTCATCATTTCTGTAAATACTTTTTATGCATGCTTATTTTTATTTTACCTTTATTTAACTAGGCAAGTCAGTTAAGAACAAATTCTTATTTTCAATGACGGCCTAGGAAGAGTGGGAGGGCAGAACAACAGATTTGTACCTTGTCAGCTCGGGGATTTGAACTTGCAACCTTTTGGTTACTAGTCCACCACTCTAACCAATAGAAGTATGCTCTCAATGCAGTTATGCAGTCTAATACACCTACAGTGGAATGCCAAACTTGTTTAGCATGATCTAGTCCAAATATGGCACGATTCCACTGTTTTTATCCATTAGCATCACTTTCAATGAGAAACTTTTATTTTGAAGGTGAACTGCAAATTCACTATTGTGGCTAATTGTTTTTTTTAGGCAAGTCAGTTAAGAACAAATTCTTATTTACAATGATGGCCTACCAAAAGGCAAAAGGCCTCCTGCGGGGACGGGGGCCTGGGATTGTTATTGTGGTTAGCTTCTCATATGTAGGAACAAGCGGGTACCAGGGCCAGAGGACTGACACATTGGCCAACATTCCGATAGAAATGTATTATGCAGAACGAACACGCCTCTCTGATTCTAAGGAATCATGTCAGTTCTATTCATGCCATTTCTATCTGCAACGTATTCTCTTGGATTAATAAAACGAATCATAAGGAACATGTTCTGTTGCTTAGCACCTTTCATACAAGCAATTGCAGCTTGAACCGGGTTCCTTCATTATTGTGGGAAATTATCACAGATAAAGTCTGAATATAAAAAGTGGATTTATGACCTGTTTCTGTAGTCCTCTGGCAAACTGTGCTGTGGCTGTGGAACTGACCATTAGCCTATTCCCTTTGAAGCCAGAACAAAGCACCACAAAGACAATGGTGTTTGAAGGCTGGATCACTGATCAGCGGCCATGTGCTCGTAGAGGCAGCATATGGCCAGAGATGGTGCTCTATCTCGTTATCTCTGCCTGTCAAACTTTTGACCACTGACCCTCTGTCATTCAGCCATACTGGAGTCAGGGAAAGTTTGATATAAAGTTGTCATTCATTCACAGATGGCTACTGGCCAACTTGAACAGTTTGATTTCAGGTTCTGGAAGCTGTGTTTTTAAGGATTGTGATGGCATCCCCCTGGTAGAAAAACAATGATGTAATCATACATACACAATACTTCTCAGTTAAAGTGTTTCAGCCCCTTCTGAGAACTGTGTTTAGGCATTCAGAACAAGCAGGTTTGTAGCCACCCATACTTGATTGTGAGATATATGGCCATATTTCCAAAATGACTATTAAAAACGTTGGCAACAGTCTCTGGATGACACAAATTGGATCGTTTGTCTTCCGGTAGCTTGCATATCTCTTTAACACACACTCTCTCTCTCTCTCTCTCACAATATATTATCTATTTACCCTCTGCTTGCTGAAACGAATACCACATTGATTTCAGAGGCGAAACAACGCATTTATATTGATGATGAATTTCCGATTTGATCGTCTTCATCAGTCCTCCTCAACACCTTAGTGTGCTATTGAAACATGCAGATTGTTGTTGCATTTCAATGCCTGCTTGTTATTTGACTTGAGTTAATCAGCCTATGAAGTGAAGTTGTTATTACTAAGAATGTGTATGTGTGTTTCCCAGGTGCTACATCACTCTTACCCAGTCCCTCCACCTGACTATGAGTGGTGCTCCAGCAGGCCCAGCAGGCACTGGCAAGACAGAGACCACCAAGGATCTGGGCCGAGCCCTTGGCATCATGGTCTATGTATTCAACTGCTCCGAGCAGATGGACTACAAGGTGGGCTCCCACTCCTTCTGCAGACAGGCTATGAATCATCTAAGTCAGGGTTGGGCAACTTTTGATGGGGGTGGGGGACACAACAAAACAACTCATCATGAGGGCCCGCAGTTGCTCACGAGTCTGCGTACCCACATCATACCTCCCACGTTGTGGGAAAAACATCTTAGTGGCCCCACTCTTGACAGCAGAGAACATTTAAAACACTTTTTTAGATTTCATTTCGTGCAATTCTACACATTTTGCCACGGAGTGTAGAGCAAATGTTGCCATTTAAAGTAAGTTTGCTGCAATTCCACACACATTTTCCCATGAGGCAGTGAGGAAAACTGGCTGTCTTACAGCTAGTTTCCTGCAATTCGACACATCTTGCCATAGGGTGGAGAGAAATGTTTGCAGTTTTTAATACACTGCTCAAAAAAATAAAGGGAACACTAAAATAACACATCCTAGATCTGAATGAATGAAATATTCTTATTAAATACTTTTTTCTTTACATAGTTGAATGTGCTGACAACAAAATCACACAAAAATGATCAATGGAAATCAAATTTATCAACCCATGGAGGTCTGGATTTGGAGTCACACTCAAAATTAAAGTGGAAAACCACACTACAGGCTGATCCAACTTTGATGTAATGTCCTTAAAACAAGTCAAAATGAGGCTCAGTAGTGTGTGTGGCCTCCACGTGCCTGTATGACCTCCCTACAACGCCTGGGCATGCTCCTGATGAGGTGGCGGGATCCTGAGGGATCTCCTCCCAGACCTGGACTAAAGCATCCGCCAACTCCTGGACAGTCTGTGGTGCAACGTGGCGTTGGTGGATAGGAGCGAGACATGATGTACTCAATTGGATTCAGGTCTGGGGAACGGGCGGGCCAGTCCATAGCATCAATGCCTTCCTCTTGCAGGAACTGCTGACACACTCCAGCCACATGAGGTCTAGCATTGTCTTCCATTAGGAGGAACCCAGGGCCAACCGCACCAGCATATGGTCTCACAAGGGGTCTGAGGATCTCATCTTGGTACCTAATGGCAGTCAGGCTACCTCTGGCGAGCACATGGAGGGCCACCCAAAGAAATGCCACCCCGCACCATGACTGACCCACCGCCAAACCAGTCATGCTGGAGGATGTTGCAGGCAGCAGAACGTTCTTCACGGCGTCTCCAGTCTCTGTCACATCTGTCACGTGCTCAGTGTGAACCTGCTTTCATTTGTGAAGAGCACAGGATGCCAGTGGTGAATTTGCCAATCTTGGTATTCTCTGGCAAATGCCAAACGTCCTGCAGGGTGTTGGGCTGTAAGCACAACCCCCACCTGTGGACGTCGGGCCCTCATACCACCCTCATGGAGTCTGTTTCTGACCGTTTTAGCAGACACATGTACATTTGTGGCCTGCTGGAGGTCATTTTGCAGGGCTCTGGCAGTGCTCCTCCTTGCACAAAGGCGGAGGTAGCGGTCCTGCTGCTGGGTTGTTGCCCTCCTATGGCCTCCTCCACATCTCCTGATGTACTGGCCTGTCTCCTGGTAGTGCCTCCATGCTCTGGACACTACGCTGACAGACATAGCAAACCTTCTTGCCACAGCTCACATTGATGTGCCATCCTGGATGAGCTGCACTACCTGAGCCACTTGTGTGGGTTGTAGACTCCGTCTCATGCTACCACTAGAGTGAAAGCACCGCCAGCATTCAAAAGTGACCAAAACATCAGCCAGGAAGCATAGGAACTGAGAAGTGGTCTGTGGTTACCACCTGCAGAACCACTCCTTTATTGGGGGTGTCTTGCTAATTGCCTATAATTTCCACCTGTTGTCTATTCCATTTGCACAACAGCATGTAAAATGTATTGTCAATCAGTGTTGCTATTTAAGTGGACAGTTTGATTTCACAGAAGTGTGATTGACTTGGAGTTACATTGTGTTGTTAAAGTGTTCCCTTTATTTTTTTGAGCAGTGTATATCTGAGTGAGACTGAATTACAAAATCAATGGGTGCCCCCCGGATAATTTGACCATGATAACAAGTTTGGATAGTTGGCCACTGAACTAATTTAGCAATCTAAAAAAAGTTATCTGACACGGTCTAATTGACTGACATAACAAGAGTAAAACATCTGACTGCACCTTGTGTAGTCTACTATTCTAACTCGCAGTAAGTTGAGACCCAGACTGAGTTTTTTTTGGGGGGTGGGGGTGCAGGGGTGGATGGGGGGGGGGTTAATCAGAGGGCCTTCAAAAGGGGGGGTGGGCCGCCAGTTACCCTGGTCTAAGTCCTGCTTCTCCAACTCTACTCGGTGTGGATATCTGACACAGAGAAGGAGGGGAGAGGAGGGTAAAGAGAGCTCCCTGTCGGTCTTCTCCTCTCTCTCGCTCTCTCCCTCTGTCCTTGAAGGAAGAACATAACAGTTCAACCTGATGGATGCATTTATTTTGCTGTTAAGTGGTGTCAGACGCCCTTCTCAGTGTTCCTGCTTCAACACACACACACACACACACTGCATATAGAGTGGTCAATAGAGACGCAGACACAATCTCTTCATACAGCTTGTTGCTGCCTGCCTAGATAGGAGAATTATTATTGCCCTTCCCACTCTACACACACACCACACTGTGTCAGAGAGAAGTGCTAATATGCACCAGGAGATGCAGCGATGGTGTAAAGTCATACAACCAAGCGGCACACACAGTCAGGCTTGGTTAGTATCAGGGCTCTGCCCTATAATAGAGAGGAGAGACTTGGATCCTACCTCTCTCCTGTCTAGTGAATCTCAGGAGGCTGTTTCTGTGTCTGTGGAGAAAGCTGATGGTGTGAGTTGGCATTTAACCTTTTTCATATTGGAGTAGACAGACGGCAACAAAATGTCACCCGTTTAGGCAAGAAAGTTTAGGCCCTTGCTTTTGTGGTAAATCTCAAAATGTCTGTTGTCATTCTTACCTTCAATTTTACTCTGTATAGAACACATCTCCCTCTCTCTTCTCTCTCTCTGACCCTTCCTGCAGTCGTGTGGCAACATCTATAAAGGCCTGGCCCAGACAGGAGCGTGGGGCTGCTTTGATGAGTTTAACAGGATCTCTGTGGAGGTGCTGTCTGTGGTCGCTGTGCAGGTAAGCATGTCCCTGGGCTAATCAGACAGTGCGCTCCAAAGGTATTGGCACAGTGACCCTTTTTATTTAGTCTCTGTACTGTAAAGAAGAGTATCATATGTTACTATTAAACACTTCTATTGCAGATAGTCCTGAATGAATCGTGAATAAGGATGAGCGAGAAGGTTAGACGCAAAAATATCATACCCCCTCCAAAATGCTAACCTCCCCTTTTCTTGTAATTGTGAGAGGTTAGCATGTCTTGGGGGTATGATATTTGTGTGTCTGCAATTCCCACTCATTATTCACGATTCATTCAGGACTATCCATAATCATAGTAGCATCCACATGAATGTAGATGTGTTTAGAAACATTTTACTCTTCCTTAAAAGTGACTCCTAAATTACACAATACATTCTATTGGGCACAATACTTTTGGAACTCACTGTATACAGTACTAATAAGCAATGATTGCATTGAGTTAGCACAGTACCCATTCATATTTTGTCATCATTGTAATGTGTATTGTTGCAAAACTCCTAACTAGCCTACGTATATTGTTGTACTCACTTTGTCTAGGTGTCCTAGGCCTAGTTACATGACCTGTAACCTAAATGAATGTATGCATTTATCTGACAAATCAGCATTTGAGGACGTGATGGATACATGCGTCCAGGGAGACAGCAATCTCACCTAGGTGGAGAAAAAAAAGACTCTTAAAACCAACAAACCCCCAGTAGCATCACTGCAAACTGGGACACTCACTGACGATCACCTTCATTGGTAGCACCTGATGTGCTTATCAACCAGACTCAGCATTTGGACAAGGTTGCTGCTGCCCCCTGGGGGATGGAGTATGAAAGTGTATCCCAGATAGTGTGTTTGTTTATGTCCTAACACTTACCTTAACCCATATCATAACATTATGTGCAGTAGATGATGCTGCTAGGGTTTCATCATCAGACTGGTGGTATAGCACAGCACAGCCAGTTTCTCTGCCCTCTCCCCGGCAGCTAGCTATGAAAGGAAACATTCTCAATAAGTCAGTGAGAGAGAGAACTTTGAAATTGTAAAGTGGCAGAACGGAGCAATAGCTGGGCGTTAGCAAGCGTATTGAATAATAAATCAAGCTATGCTTGGAAAGGATGAAAGGAAGAAGACCTTGGATAAGACCGGGCAGAAAACAATCAAATGGTTCTGAAGGGCACTCTCCTACCCGCTCCAGTACCCTCTGTCACGCTCGTGAAAAAGGTCGGACCAAGGCGCAGCGTGTGTCAGGTTCCACATATTTTATTCGGGTGACACTTCTACACCAAAAAAAAAAAAAAATGCCCCAAGCAACGCCACATAAGTGGTGCAACTTGCACACACAAACAATATCCCACAAAGCAGGTGGGGGAAAAGGGCTTCCTAAATATGATCCCCAATTAGAGGCAACGATTACCAGCTGCCTCTAATTGGGAACCACACAAAACCAGCAACATAGAAATACACATTCTAGAACACCCCCCTAGTCATACCCTGACCTAAACCACTATAGAGAATCCAAGGGGTCTCAATGGTCAGGGCGTGACACTCTTCTCCTTCCTCTGCGCTTCACCCAGGTTGTGTTCATAACAGCACGCTACAGAAAACATTTTAAACTGTTTTTCAACGGAACAACAAAATGAGCGTTTCTCATTGGACAAGTCCTGGTAGTGCCTCCCACCCTTTTTCTCAGTCTGTTTTTCTTCTGTTCTTTGCCTAATGAATACGACCCACCCGTCTTCTCCATAAGCGAATGTCAGAGGAAGGTGTACGATAATCCATTCTGTTTAAGGGGAGAGCAGGCGCCATAACGTAGCTGCAGTTTGTGAGTGCGTTCGCAGGTGGCAGGATCAATTCTCCATTAGGTAAAGGGCAGGGAAACAGAAGGCAGCACAGACACAGCTGAATGGAGACAAATTAGCTAAATTCAGCCCCTCTCTTATCCTCAACACAACTGTCTGTTGGTGAAATTGTCTGCAAAATACCAGACTGGATGATGAATAATGACTAATGGGTGTATAATTATGAGAGTGCTGTTTCATATACACAGAGTAAACACATAATTTTCTAAAATAATCTATTTTACCACACCCTGTACAGTCGAGATCTTGGGTTCAGCCAAGGACACGGAAAAGTTAATCTCATTCTTACTGTACACATCCTAGACACACACACACATAGATGTAGGATATGTGAAATGATGAGGATGAACTAGTGTTGCCGTTTCATCATTTCAGTAAACGCTAGCTTATAGCTTATAGCAAATATCATTGCCTTGGCTATTTTTTAGAGTGTGAATACCGTTCCATTTTGTGTTTGTTGGTGATTGAATGCGAGTGGTAGTATCTTACAAGATCACCTACCTATGGGGATATCCGCAGAACCCTTTTGGAACCATTTTTTCTAAACTCAGCAAAAAAAGAAACATCCTCTTACTGTCAACTGCGTTTATTTTCAGCAAATAAATAAATATTTGTATGAACAACAACTGAAACCTAAACTGAACAAGCTCCACAGACATGTGACTAACAGAAATTAAATAATGTGTCCCTGAACAAAGGGGGGGGGGGTCAAAATCAAAA
This sequence comes from Oncorhynchus kisutch, assembly GCF_002021735.2. Taxonomy (NCBI): domain Eukaryota; kingdom Metazoa; phylum Chordata; class Actinopteri; order Salmoniformes; family Salmonidae; genus Oncorhynchus; species Oncorhynchus kisutch. The sequence goes on along the minus strand of NC_034198.2, from coordinate 18,647,856 downwards.
GTGGTGTGGCCACCAGCTGCATTAAGAGCTGCAGTGCATCTCCTCATGGACTGCACCAGATTTGCCAGTTCTTGCTGTGAGATTTTACCCCACTCTTCCACCAAGGCACCTGCGAGTTCCCAGAGATTTCTGGGGGGAATGGCCCTAGCCCTCACCCTCCGATCCAATAGGTCCCAGACATGCTCAATGGGATTGAGATCCAGAGTCTTCGCTGCCCTTGGCAGAACACTGACATTCCTGTCTTGCAGGAAATCATGCACAGAACGAGCAGTATGGCTGGTGGCATTGTCATGCTGCAGGATCATGTCAGGATGAGCCTGCAGGAAGGGTATCACATGTGGGAGAAGGATGTCTTCCCTGTAACGCACAGCATTGAGATTGCCTGCAATGACAACAAGCTCAGTCCGATGATGCTGTGACACACCTCCACCTCCGAATCGATCCCGCTCCAGAGTACAGGCCTCGGTGTAACGGTCATTCCTTCGACGATGAACGCGAATCAGACGATCACACCTGGTGAGACAAAACCGTGACTCGTCAGTGAAGAGCACTATTTGCCAGTCCTGTCTGGTTCAGCGACGGTGGGTTTGTGCCCATAGGCGACGTTGTTTCCAGTGATGTCTGGTGAGGACCTGCCTTACAACAGGCCTACAGGCCCTCAGTCCAGCCTCTCTCAGCCTATTGCGGACAGTCTGAGCAATGATGGAGGGATTGTGCGTTCCTGGTGTAACTCGGGCAGTTGCTGTTGTCATCCTGTACCTGTCCCGTAGGTGTGATATTTGTTTGTACCGATCCTGTGCAGGTGTTGTTACACGTGGTCTGCCACTGCAAGGACGATCAGCTGTCCGTCCTGTCTCCCTGTAGCGCTGTCTTAGGCATCTCACAGTATGGACATTGCAATTTATTGCCCTGGCTACATCTGTAGTCCTCATGCCTCCTTGCAGCATGCCTAAGGCACGTTCACGCAGATGAGCAGGGACCCCGGGCATCTTTCTTTTGGTGTTTTTCAGAGTCAGTAGAAAGGCCTCTTTAGTGTCCTAAGTTTTCATAACTCTGACCTTAATTGCCTACCGTCTGTAAGCTGTTAGTGTTTTAATGACCGTTCCACAGGTGCATGTTCATTAATTGTTTATGGTTCATTGAACAAGCATGGGAAACAGTGTTTAAACCCTTTACAATGTGAAGTTATTTGGATTTTTATGAATTATCTTTGAAAGACAGGGTCCTGAAAAAGGGACGTTTCTTTTTTTGCTGAGTTTAATCCCTGACTGTCTTATATCTCTATATATCTCTGTATATCTATATATCTGTCCTGTCCAGGTGAAGAGCATCCAGGACGCCATCCGAGACAAGAAGCAGAGGTTTAACTTCATGGGCGAGGAGGTGAATCTTTTCCCCTCTGTAGGTATCTTCATCACCATGAACCCAGGCTACGCTGGCAGGACAGAACTACCTGAGAATCTCAAGGCCCTGTTTAGGTAACACACGGAACACGCACAAAAGTGTTTCCTTGTTTTTAAAATGCTATAATGTCTTTTTTTTAACAGTGAAATGATGAGACTGATGGAAAAACAAAGATGAGTTACCTCTTTCAAGGCATTCACCGTGGGATGTTTATGATAATGTTGACGGAAGAAAAGCTGACAAATGACAATGAATATATTTCAGTCCCACAGTTACATGTAGTACTCTTGGTGAACTAAATGTCCCTGACGGGATTTGTACCAGGATTGACTAGAAGCCACATGACTGTGTCAGCCCTCTGAACTAAATCTTACTCTCTATTTCTCCCACCTTCCTTCTCTCTTTCCCTCTCTACCTCCCTCCCTCTCTGTAGGCCTTGTGCCATGGTAGTACCAGACTTTGAATTGATCTGTGAGATCATGTTGGTGGCTGAAGGTTTCCTCGATGCCAGAGTCCTGGCAAGGAAGTTCATCACCCTCTACACACTCTGCAAAGAGCTGCTTTCCAAACAGGTACAGTATGCTTCAGATCCCTGATCTTATGCACTAGCTCCATTATAGCCTGGTCCCTTGTCTGTTTGTGCTGGCTTGGCAACTCACATGGTCATTGTGGCAAGACAATGACCATACAGTAGGTTTTGGCAAGACAGCACAAACAGTATAGAGAAGAACTGAGTCATGACCGCAGTAAAATTCAATGTGACTGCTGAGTCATGGTAATCTCCTGTTATGCACTCTGGACATGCATTAGTAGTAAGTAGTACGATCATCAGGTAACTAATGGCCTGGTACTCAGGGCTCTATTTAAGCAATAAGGCATGGGGGGGTGTGGTATATGGCCAATATACCACAGCTAAAGTATGTTATTTTGCATGACGCAACGAGGAGTGCCTGGATACAGCCCTTAGCTATGGCATATTAGTCATATACCACAAACCCCCGAGGTGCCTTATTGCTATTTTAAACTGGTTATCAATGTAATTGGAACAGCACAAATACATGTTTTGTCATACCCGTGGTATACGGCTGTCAGCCAATCAGCATTCAGGGCTCGAACCACCCAGTTTATAATATGAAATAACTTGCTTTGTGCAAACTTGTGTGTGAAAAGATATATGTATAGATTAACGTGTTAGAATATCTTGTTTGGGCCTCCCGAGAGGCTCAGTGGTCTAAGGCATCACTACAGACCCTGGTTCGTTCCCAGGCTGTGTCGCAACCAGCCATGACTGGGAGACCCATGAGGTGATGCACAATTGGCCCAGCGTCGTTTCGGGTTAGGGGACAGTCTGGCCGGCCTGGACGTCCTTGTTCCATTGCGCTCTAGCGACTCCTTGTGGCGGGCTGGACGCATGCACACTGTATGGTGTTTCCTCCGACACATTGGTGCAGCTTGCTTCTGGGTTAAGCGAGCAGTGTGTCAAGAAGCAGTGCGGCTTGGCAGGGTCGTGTTTCGGAGGATTCATGGCTCTCGACCTTCACCTCTCCTGAGTCCGTACGAGAGTTGCAGCAATGGGACAAGATTGTAACTACCAATTGGATATCACGAAAAAGGGGTAAAAAATATGTTTAAAATATGTTTGACCATTTGTCCTTGTCTTACTTTCAAAATATGTTCAGCTGAAACCAGAAAAAAGGACACAATCATGTTTGGCATTTCAAAACAACAAAGACTATGCTTTGTCTGTCTAGTAAACAAGCACTTTCGGAAACTTTTGGTACATCCATTTCTATCACTTCCATTACATTTCTATCCCTTCCATTACACATCTTTGTCATTCTTGGAAAAGGAAAATGTGCCTTAAATATTAATGTTCCGTCTCTCCCTGGTCTCCAGGACCACTATGACTGGGGGTTGAGGGCCATCAAGTCTGTCCTGGTGGTGGCTGGCTCCCTGAAGCGGGGTGACCCAGATCGGCCTGAGGACCAGGTCCTCATGCGGGCTCTGAGAGACTTCAACATCCCTAAGATCGTGACAGATGACATGCCAGTGTTCATGGGGCTTATCGGAGACCTGTTCCCTGCTCTGGACGTCCCCAGGAAGAGAGACCTGGAGTTTGAGAAGCATGTCAAGCAGTCTGTGCTGGACCTCAAATTACAGGCTGAGGATAACTTTGTACTGAAGGTGAGTTGTAATTACCGGTTGACCAGGGTGGGCTGTTTCAGCCTTTAGAGAGTGTTGGTTAAAAGTTATGTTTTCATGTTGATGAATGACTTAATGAATGAAACAATTCATATATAACAAGTGACCCAGGCCTAGAATCATCCAAAAATACATGAAAAGACACCGTTTTTTGACGGTAGATGATGACCCTGTAAGAGCACAGCCCATAATACTGTAATGTCCCTGACCTTCAATAACACTGCCAGGGAAAAGAAGCCACACTTCAATCTTGGTAATTAACAATAAAACAACAAATTCAGCTTTTGCGTTCCTCTGCTACTAGTTCCCTTTTCTCCAAAAGCCATGTACCTGGTGTTGCACTGTACTGTATCAGTGGTAAGTACACATTAGTGTCAGAGCAGTCTGGGTTGTGGATGAATCGGCCAAATATACCCAACCCAAACCCTCCGGTTATACTGTAATAACGTCCCAGGTGGAAAGGTCCACCGTCCTTATTCTAGCCATTATGCTGCGCTCACACACACACACACGCACACACATACAATGTCAGAGACAGAGGAAAGTGGGGCCAGGGGAAATGAGTGCAATCTGCAGCAGGTCAAAGCGGTATGGTAGCAACGTAATGACACTCCATCACGCCGCTGTACCGCAAGAGCAGCTCTTAACCCTGCCACTGTCACAGACACCACACATGGATATAAACAGGGAGGGAACAGGCTGATGAGACAACGGCAGGTCAATAATGATCCATTTGTATCGTCTGAACCTTGCACTCTCCGTCTCTGTCGGACACCCTATTCCCTGAAGCCATGTTAAACTATATTATAGTGCACGACTTTTGGCCACATTCTGTTGGTCAGTAAGATTAGAGTGAAAGGAGGAAGTCCAGAGGGGAATGGGTTTATTTGTCTTTAGTGTTAGCCTCTCATAATGTTAGCCTTTTGTGGTGTTAGCCTCTCATAATGTTAGCCTGTTGTAGTGTTAGCCTGTCATAATGTTAGCCTGTTGTAGTGTTAGCCTCTCATAATATTAGCCTGTTGTAGTGTTAGCCTCTCATAATGTTAGCCTGTTGTGGTGTTAGCCTCTCATAATTTTAGCCTGTTGTAGTGTTAGCCTCTCACAATGTTAGCCTGTTGTACTGTGAGCCTCTCATAATGTTAGCCTGTTGTAGTGTTAGCCGCTTGTAGCGCTAGCATTAGCACCTGTCAGCTGCCCACATCTCAAATCTAATATCAATGTGGGTCTTTCGGATGCTAACACTATGGTGAGGGTGAATAGCTTCAGTGAATTGCATTGATTGAGAATGCCATCAGTGAGTTTCACTGTGAAAGGAAATATGATTTTCTCTTGCACTCTCGCTCTCTCTCGTTTTCTTACCGTTACAGAGACTTTGATATTTGCCACAATGTACTTTAATCTGTTATTTTCTCATGTTCCTGTCACATCCACAATTCAAGTTGTTCATATTTTGTTTATCAAAGTGTTGCTGATATTAATGAGGTGAATTTGATACTTTACATAACACAGATGAGGCCGTTTTAGAGCTAGCATAATTTGTTCCTTCCACACTGTTTGCTGTTTGCTCTATGCAGGAAATACTGCTCTTTCACAGAGCTGTAACGTGAGTGACACACTGTATGGTACTGATCTACTCTGCTGCATTGCAGTGTACCATACCATTCTGTATAGCAATACCATACTATTTGTCTCTCCCTTTCTCTCCCTGGCTCTCACTCTCTCCTTCCTTCCCCCAGGTGGTACAGTTGGAAGAGTTGCTGGCGGTGCGCCACTCTGTGTTTGTGGTGGGTAATGCAGGCACAGGGAAGAGCCAGGTGATGAGATCTCTCCAACGGACTTACCAGAACATGAAGCGGAGGCCCGTGTGGGCGGACCTCAACCCCAAAGCTGTGACCAATGATGAGCTGTTTGGCATCATCAACCCTGCAACCAGGGAGTGGAGGGATGGTGAGGGGAGGGCATGATGATGACGGTCATGATGGTGATGGTGATGATGATTGTCATGATGGTGATGATGATATGACCAACATATAGACCTTTGATACTGATACTGTCTGTTTTCCAGGTCTGTTCTCTAACATCATGCGTGAGCTGGCTAACCTCAGCCACACTGGGCCTAAATGGATCGTACTGGATGGAGACATAGACCCCATGTGGATTGAGTCTCTCAACACTGTCATGGACGACAACAAGGTGTGTGTCTGTCTTCCTGTCTGTGTTTCTCTGTCCGTCTGTGTAATAACTCTCTGTACCTTTCCCTGCATTAGGTGTTAACCCTGGCGAGTAATGAACGTATCCCTCTCAACCCGACCATGAGGTTGGTGTTTGAGATCAGCCACCTCCGGACTGCTACTCCTGCTACTGTATCTAGAGCTGGTATGCTAGTCATTCGCCTCCTCCATTACCTCTCATCCTCGTCTCCTTATCCAATCCCTGTCCCCCTGCTCTCCTCTTCTTTTGTTGTTATCCTAGACGACATATTTCACCGTTAGATCACATTTGACATGTATTTGTACGTACTGTGTAGTTACCTGTTTACATGGGACTACAGAGTAACAAGCTCTGCTTGTCCCTCCAGGCATTCTGTATATCAACCCAGCAGATCTGGGCTGGAACCCGCCTGTATCCAGCTGGATTGACAGGAGGGAGGTCCAATCGGAGAAGGCCAACCTGACAATCCTGTTTGACAAGTACCTCCCCTCATGTCTAGACACCCTCAGGTCCAGGTAACACATCAGCTGTCAGTATGGAATGGTTCATAGTGATCTAGATGGTTCCTCTGGACTGAGGGGAGAGAGACTGTAGACATGGAAGAGGGTGAGAGGGAGTAAGAAAGGTTAGAGAGAGAGAAGACAGAGAGGGCGAGTGACAGAGAACAATAGGCCTAAATAGTGTAAGACATAAAACAAATATATATACTGTATATTTATTTCACTGATGGTCTTACCCCTATGTCTGTAATGTGTGTGGTCAGGTTTAAGAAGATCATCCCAGTCCCGGAGCAGAGTATGGTCCAGATGCTGTGCCATCTGTTGGAGTGTCTGTTAACCCCAGAACACACCCCTCCAGACTGCCCTAAGGAACTCTACGAACTCTACTTTGTCTTCGGTGCTGTCTGGGCCTTCGGAGGTGCCATGTTCCAGGACCAGGTAGGTTGAATGATTCCTATGATTGTGGTTGGTCCTCTGTAGCTCAGTGGGGCTTGCAACACCAGGATAGTGGGTTAGATTCCTAGGACCACCCGTACTTAAAATGTAAGTTGCTTTGGATAAAAGTGTCTCCTAAATGGCATATATTATTATGAAGTATTTTTGTGAGACACATTCCTACGTAGTGGATAAGTGCTTTCCCTCAGAGTCAAAGAATAAAATAGATTGCTTCAGAAAAAGTGGTATACTTTTATCACGGGTGCAAACGCTTTAGTAAATCGTCATCTAATTCGCTCTCCAACTCCCCTCAAAGCTTCAGATGATGAGAATTGCTTCACATATATTTCAGTAAAGTATGGTGGCTTTCAATGCGAGGACTCCGTACTGTATTGCAGCTTCATCTTCAAAACTAAGTGTATTCCACTCACAGTCCTAAACACTATAGCCGGCTGAATTTTTAACCAGAGGCGAACAAAGTGACGAGCGGTTGCTAAGCAACCCAGACAGCTCCGTACAGTAACCATGTCCATCTACGTTATGGGATAAAACAGTCTCTCCTAGCATACCAATGTACTCCACTATATTTCCTTATCTACACTGCATTTATATGCTAAGTGGGTTTATTGACTGTAGAGCAGGGCCTGAACACAGTAGACAGCCTGGAGAGAGGGAAAGGAGAGAGGAGAGAGAGGAAAGGATTTTTATTTTTTAATGATGGGTACCCACTGGCCACAGACGTCATTTCAACATCAAGTTCAACATCAACTCAACATTAAGGTTGAGTTGTTAACTAATGTGAATTCAACGTGAAATCAACAAAAATGTCCCCAAATCATTGGATTTAGGTTCAAATTTACATGGATTACTTTTTTGAAAATCCAATCGCTTTTCAACGTTGAATCATCGTCATCACATTGACTTTTCTTGTTGAAATGACATGGAAACAATGTTAACCAGTTTCCACCAGTGGGTAGTTGTTCCACCAGTGGGTAGTTGGATAGGAGTGTCTTTGTTTCATTTGATTGTTTTTTAATGCAGACCGAAAGTGTGATCGCAACGCAATAAACCATGGCTTCCTCTCCCAGAAGTATCTCAAGACTATTGAGATTGACCCAATGTTTGTCTCTCCGTGTGTGTGTGTGTGTGTGTGTGTGTGTGTGTGTGTGTGTGTAGTTGGTGGACTACCGTGTGGAATTCAGTAAGTGGTGGGTGACAGAGTTTAAGACCATCAAGTTCCCCTCCCAGGGGACTGTGTTTGACTACTACATTGACCCCGACACCAAGAAGTTTGAACCCTGGTCCAAGATGGTGCCCAGGTTCCAGATGGATGCTGATATTCCTCTACAGGTACAGTCTTGTGTTACTGGTGTCACTTTATGTCACTTCTATAGTGACAATATACCATGCAATAGCTGCTTCAAAGCTCTTCTATGTAGTCATCGACGGTCTACAGTAAAATATCTTCTCATTACATATTCTTTACAATTTATCAGATGCTCTTTTACCAGATGCTCTTCTCCAGAGCAATTTACAATAAGTGAACATCAGTGGCGTAAATATTGCACAACATCCAGCTTGAAGGACCACAATAAGTAATGGTTTAGGTTGTAATTGGAGTTGAGTAATCTGATCCTAGATCTGTGGGGAAACACCAACCTGTAGAGTATCTACAGTCTATCTGAACTCTGTCCCCTATCTCCCCTCTCCCAAGGCATGTCTGGTCCACACCACAGAGACTATCCGCGTCCGTTACTTCATGGACCGCCTCTTGGAACGCCGCCGCCCCGTCATGCTGGTCGGGAATGCCGGTACTGGGAAGTCTGTTCTGGTCGGAGACAAACTGGGATCACTGGACCAGGAGAAATACATGATCAAAAACGTCCCCTTCAATTATTACACCACCTCTGCCATGCTACAGGGTAGGGAATGGTCTGCTACTACTAGTGTACAACTGCAAATAAATATACTGTAGCCTAGCTGGTTCTCTCCATTCCCTCTTTCTACACTCATCCTCCATCCATCTCTTTCTACACTCATCCTCCATCCATCTTTCTACACTCATCCTCCATTCATCTTTCTACACTCATCCTCCATCCATCTTTCTACACATCCTCCATCCATCTTTCTACACTCATCCTCCATCCATCTTTCTACACATCCTCCATTGATCTTTCTACACTCATCCTCCATTGATCTTTCTACACTCATCCTCCATTCATCTTTCTACACTCATCCTCCTTCCATCTCTTTCTGCACTCATCCTGCATCCATCTCTTTCTACACTCATCCTCCATTCATCTCTTTTTACATTCCCATTCCTCTCTCTTTCCATTCTCATCCTCTCCCTCTTCCCTCTCTCCTGCAGCGGTGTTGGAGAAGCCCCTGGAGAAGAAGGCAGGCCGTAACTATGGTCCTCCAGGCAGCAGGAGGCTGGTCTACTTCATAGACGATATGAACATGCCAGAGGTGGACGCCTACGGCACCGTGCAGCCACACACACTCATACGCCAACACCTGGACTACAACCACTGGTGAGAGGACGTGCACACACAGACCCTGCAGTCACACACACTCATACGCCAATGTAACAGTGCTCTTGCGTCTGTTCTTGCATTGTGTACAACCATCGACACAGACTCCAACTTGTAGCACCAATCATGGAGATTTATTCTGATAGATACAGCACAAAATTGCACATAATGCAATGCACGTCTCACCATCCAACAATGCACTCACGCACTGTACAAAATATATGAAACCCCCCCCGGGAATTCTTTACAACAAAATGCACAACAAATATGCACCGAAAACGCTGCATCTTATGTGTGATGTTCTAATAATATTTACTAACAAATTGATATAAATTGTACTTTAAAATCATCACTTGGGAATAAAAATCACTTTTCAACCAACAAATTACCGCTGGTTTGGTGCATGTTCACTGGGACGATTCTAATTTAAACATCCGCCTTCGTAAGCAAGCCACGCAAACCAGCCAATAGGATGCCATGTTGAGTAGGTGAAGACAAGACAAAACTAAAAACAAAAGCCCATTGGCTTAACAATAAAGTGGCAATGTGAATCACCAATATACCCTGTTACACCAAACACCTGGATTGTGAGGCACAGCTGAGTGAGCATAATAATTCGTAAATTTTTTATTTTGCTGAACTGATGGTCTGCATCTGATGGTCAGTCTGAGGGGATGAAGAGTGCAGTGGTGAGGCTGCCTCTCACACGACTCACCATCCCTCTCTCCCTCCCTCCACTGAGAAAAGTGGACAGTCTTCAAGCTGATGGTGAAACTCAAGTCGCAGTGCATCGTTTCTGCCTCATGCACCAATTAATGTTGTTAATTCGATGTCCAGATAAAGTGAAATATTACTTGATATAAAAAAAGAGTCAAGCCGCTAATAATAACAACGCAGGCTTACGGAAACACTTTGCTGTAGTCATTCATTACAGCTGCAGTGCTGGTTGTAGCGCGAGTGGAAGTAGGGAGAACTTGCATTTTATGGCTTATAAAAGTTTTGAACAAAGTGTTGACATTGCTGAATAACTTAAACATGGATTTACTCATAAAAACAGCAGCGCTTTGCTGTATTCGTTGAATCTCTCACTAGTCATGCTTTTAAAAGTTTTGAAATCTCAGTTTCAGCTTTGATGTGTGCTCAAGGCTTCTTTTTACAGTCTATGGCTCAAGGAGACTGCAGACGCTGTGATCTAAGCTATCTGATTTGCCAGCAGTAGGCCTATAGGTGCACTTGATTTGCTCTCTGGGTTCTACCTTCAGACACATGAAATGGTTTAAAATGGGAAACTTTGCCTTCCCGGCGCTAGGTCTTCTGAATCAAGTGCACCTACTGCCAACAGCATGAAACAAATAACAAAAATAGGAACGCTTTAGGAAAGGCTTTATCGTAGTTTTTTGAACAGAAATGTTTGGTGATCGACTAGGAATGCTTTGGAGATCAACCAGTTGATCAACCGGTTGGTGACCACTGCAGTAGATGTATACTTTTTGTCCTATGTATTGTTATCACAGATGGAACTTGACAGTGATATGTTATGGAAAAGAACTATGTTCCACTTCATAATTTAAAACCCCATAAATGTTGGACAATTACAGTAAAGGCACATTTATTCAGAGTTACTGTACCACAGCTCTTTTAAAGAGGGTACTGGCTGGCTAACCCTGCTATAGCAAACCTACTGCAGTGGGTTAGTCCAATAATTGATCTGTTATTCAGCTTACTACAGCAGAGCATGTCTTCAGTTTACTATTCAAAGGGACACTCACTGCAGTTGCTGTTACTAAAATATGCTACAACTTAAATGATGTCCAATGTGAGAGCTTGGGCATGTGATTTTCCTTAAAAGGATTGTGTAGTTGGGGCATCAGGCATAGTAAGCGTATTGTAGACACAGCCACAGGGTGTGTGTGTGTGTGTGTGTTTTACACACGGTCAGCCAGTAGAGTTATGGAGAGTATCTCAGGTATGAAATTGAGAGGGAAAAGGGTGTTACTAAACTATGCTGGCTTAAGGCAGAATTGAGGCGTGCATATTGACAGGAGCACATGAAGAGTGTGTTTCTGTATTTCATTGCAATGTGTATGTGCCTGTGGTTTTGTGTGCCTGTGGACGTGTTTAACTATACTTATGGGGACCAGAAGTACAAAAACATTTACATTTTGTTAGTCCCCATACGGTCAAATGCTATATCGAACAAAAATATAGACGCAACATGTAAAGTGTTTCTTGAGCTGAAATAAAAGATCGTAGAAATGTTTCATGCACACAAAAAAAACGTATTGTGCACACATTTGTTTACATCGCTGTTAGTGAGCATTTCTCATTTGCCAAGATAATCCATCCACCTGACAGGTGTGGAATATCAAGAAGCTGATTAAACAGTATCACGTTCTTTAAGGATCGTAGACAGGTGCAGGAATGCGTAATAGGGGGTTTTATGACTCCACCCAAAATACATGAACATGACACGGGGACGAAGCCCAAAACAAACAAGTATATAAAATACACACGGATGTAACCCAAACAAAAGAGTGAGGTTTAAACCTCTAAAGATTACTAATAACACTACAAAGGACGAGACCGGCCTCGGGGACGACCACAGGGGCACGGTGCACCAGCAGGGGGACGACACCGGCCTCGGAGACGACCACAGGGGCGCGGTGTGGGTCGGGCAGTGCACCAACGGTGAAAATCACTGCGGTGGCGGTCGGCCTGTTCCTTGTGCCGACGCACGGCCCGCTGGTGATGAGTGTGCGCAGCGTTCCAGGTCTCCTCAGCGCACCCAAACCACTCGTCCACCTCAGGGGCCTCGGTCTGGCTCGAATGCCAAGGTGCCAAGGCCGGCTGATACCCCAACACGCATTGGAAAGGAGTGAGGTTAGTGGAGGAGTTGCGGAATTCTGCGTGTACTCAGCCCAAGGTAGAAAATCCGTCCACTCCCCCGGCCGGTCCTGACAGTAACACCTTAGGAACCTGCCCACTTCCTGATTAACCCTCTCCACCTGCCCATTAGCTTGAGGATGGTACCTGGAGGTGAGACTGACCGTGACCCCAAGGCATTCCATGAACGCTTTCCATACGCGTGAGGTGAACTAAGGACAATGATCTGACACAATGTCCTCTGGGATCCCGTAGTGCCGGAAGACGTGTGTAAAAAGAGCCTCCATGGTTTGCATGGCCGACGGGAGCCCACGCAGAGGAATGAGGCGACAAGCTTTGGAAAACCAGTCCACAACGACAAGATCAGTGGTGTTCCCCTGGGAGGGGGAAGGTCGATGACAAAGTCCACCGAGAGGTGAGACCAGGGAACCGGCAGGGGAAGGAGCTTTCCATAAGGGAGGTGTCTGAGTGTCTTTGACTGAGCCCAGATGGAGCAGGAAGAGACGTCCTAGCCAGTACTTCTCAGACAGGCAGCCGATGGTACGGCTTTTCCCAGGATGACCCAATACAGGCGCCATGTGTGCCAGTTAAGGAGGCAGTCCTGTACACCTGTGGGCATGTAGGCGCAGTTTTCTGGGCACTGTGCAGGTGCGGGTTCCGTGCGCAGGGCCTGCCGTATGTCGGCATCCACGTCCCACACCACTGGCACGATGATACGGAACGGAGGGATGATGGGGGTCTCCTCTCCCTGCTTCTCCTCTTTATCATAGAGGCGAGACAGGGCGTCCAACTTCACGTTCTTCGAGCCTGGAAAGAATGAATTGGATCCTGGCGAAGAGTAGAGCCGATCTGGCCTGTCTCGGGTTTAGCCTCTTCGCTGCCCTGATGTACTCCAGGTTGCGGTGGTCCGTCCACACCAGGAAAGGGTGTTTGGACCACTCCAGCCAGTGTCTCCATGCCTTCAGAGTCTTCTTGACCTTCTTAAGTCTTCCCGACTCCTACTTCAGAGGCTTCCAACTCAACGTGGAAGGGGAGTTATAGGTTGGGATGTGCCAGCACGAGAGCAATGGTGAAGCGTGCCTTCAGTGTCTCTGCCTCTGCCATCCAACGAAGCCGCTGGGAACCTACTCTCAGCAGGGAGGTAAGAGGCGCGACCACCGTGCTGAAGACCCGGAAGCCCCGGATGAACCTCCGGAAATAGTTGGCAAACCCCAGGAATCGCTGGACTGCTTTCACAGAGTTGGGGATGGGCCATGACCTGACGCGTTGCTCCTCCATTTCCACTCCCTCCGTGGACATGAGGTAGCACAAAAAGGACGACCGCTTCCCAGCACAGACCTGACTAACGAGACATGCTGGGCACGGTCAGCAGAATAGATCAATATAAACTAGATAATATATATATAAACCTCTACGCCCCAAAACACTTTGTCCTGGAAGACGGAAGGAGTATTAGACAGACCAAAAGGCATTCTGAGATGCTTGTAATGGCCCGTCATGGAAAAGGCTGTCACCTGCACGAATGCGCACCAGATTGTAGGCGCTCCTCAAGTCCAGTTTCGTGAAGTACTGCGCCCTGTGCATTTGTTCGATGATGGTTGGGATAAGGGGTAAAGAGTAGCTGAGCTTTACGGTGCCTTTATCCAGAGATAATCAATGCAGGGGCGCCGTCCCCCATCTTTCTTTTTAACAAAAAATAAGCTCGAGGAGGCTGGTGACGTAGAGGGGTGGATAAAACCCTGCTGGAGGCTCTCCTGCCCAGTCATGTGAAATCAATAGATTAGGGATTCATTTCATTGACTGATTTTCTTATATGAACTATAACTCAGCAAAATCATTGAAATGTTTGTTCAGTATATTTCTTGGGGGTTTAGGGTTAAGGTAGAATTAGTGTTATGGTTAGAATTAGGTTTGGGGTTAGGAGTTAGGTTTAGGGTTTGGGGTTAGGTTTTCGGGTTAAGTTAGGGATTTTGAATGGTTATAAATTGTGTCCCCCCACAAGGTTAGTTAAACAAGACTGTGTGTGTGTGTGTGTCCAGGTATGACAGGAGTAAGCTGCTGCTGAAAGAGGTCCACAGTGTGCAATACGTGTCCTGCATGAACCCTACGGCAGGCAGCTTCACCATTAACCCACGACTACAGGTACACACAGACACGCTTACAAACAAGCACAGACAAACACGCATGCACTCACACACATGCATGCATATCTGATGATGTTCCGTTGTCTCTATTGCAAAGTTTCATTAGCATAATTATGAACTCCTATACATATACACATCATTTTTTTATTTTCTCCATTTCTCTTTGTAGCGTCACTTCTCAGTGTTTGCCTTGTCCTTCCCTGGAGCGGAGGCTCTTAGCACCATCTACAGTTCCATCCTCTCTCAGCACCTCAGGGGAGAGGGCTTCAGTGCTGCCCTGCAGAAGAGCTGTCCTACCCTGGTCCAGCTAGCTCTGGCCCTCCATCAGAGACTCACCTCCACCTTCCTGCCCACCGCTGTCAAGTTCCACTACATCTTTAACCTCCGAGACCTCTCCAACATATTCCAGGTGATGAATGCAAATGAATGAATGGATTGACGGGTGCACACACACACACACACACACACACACATTTACAATTTACTATCCCTGGTGACATTTTTTACATTGATGCAAATGTTCAGTTACTGAAGCTGGTACTGTACACTCAAAACTAAGACCTAGGGCATTTTCTCCTTCATTCATGAATTGTTCCATTAAAACAGCACTAGTTAAATGATTTGGCATGTGCACTCAAAACCCATCTCTTTAACTTTTTTAATATACTGTATCAAAGTTTGGGTTTTAGAGTTAGATTTTTATTGCACCCCAGGCGGTAAAAGTTAAAGTACTGTAACTAATTTCTCATCTAAATGATTATTGATTTAGTAAGGTGTGCCTAGTGTAGAGAAATAAGGCTGAAATTTGCAGAAAAAGAGAGAAGAATGGATTTGCTCTCAGGGGTGTTTGTAACGATTTAATGTATTTAAATGAATATTATATTATACTGTAACCTCTAAAGCTGTCATGAGAGAGAAGCTTATGCGCAATATTTTTCTGTCACGATCCTCAGCGATTCCAGGGGGGGGCAAAGACTCTCATTTAATACAAGCACCAATACATAATTAATACTCTAAGCCATTCAAGCATAGTACTTTAGTTTTCATAATTCCTTCCCTGAGACCTCCAAGCCTTGGAACTGTTTCGAGTCACACCCTTATCCTCTTATAAAATGTGCATACAGAACGTCAGAATGTACAGTAAGTCATACTTCAAAAGAACAGGTTCTCAGTTATTCATCATTATTAGCCTTAAATCTAAGAGTTCAGGTTTAGCAATTATAATGAGTTGAGGTTGAGCTATTATAATTATTCTAACCTCACCTTTAACGATGAGGGACCATAGATTCAACACTAGAGAGTTTATTATCTATAATTACAGACCATGGACTCCAGCCTTGCTGACCCCTTTATGTTACCTTTTAGACCTTAAATCAACGTTGACGACAGTACAGCATTGATTTCAATAGCAGTGGCCTGATGGGGGTAGAGCTCATTAAACGTAGCTTTTGAACTTTGAAGAGTCTCAGTGCGGTGCGTTTTGGTGAATCCTGCGTTCTAAAGGGTCTGTGTAGTGTCACTGGTGTCAAGCGGGTAGAGGGTGTGGGAGAAAGGTGGGAGAAAGGGAGAGAGAGCGCAGGATGAATCCTTGTTGTTTTTTCAGCTGGGGTAATAAGGAGAAAATGAGATGGGGCTCAGACACAGCCCATAGTTCTCTTTTGAACTTGTCTCTCCATATGTCTTCACTATTCAGCTGCTAACTAGCTCCAGGGCCTGAGGATAGCTAGCTACACAGGGTTGAAGAGACACAGCCTGCTCACACACTCTAGTCCACATTCCACCTTGTCTGCTTGTCCTCACTGTTTTTAAGAATGGGAAGTTCTTTCATTTACAAATAAAGCTCCTGAAAAGTTTACAAATCATCTTAGTGTCTTCAGACATTGTCTGTGGCCCCAAACTTGTTCTTTGAAATAGCTAGTCAGACGAAGTGAGGACTAGTAGGTATTTTGGCGCAATAGCCACGCAGGTCCTATTGTGTTGATGCTTACCATTACGTCATAGTATTTCTTCTATCGCAATTTTGCTGTCCTCTTGTGTTCATTAAAGTTAGCGAAATGTGGATTATTTCTGAAGAGCTTTACCTAAGGAACATTAGTTTGGTGACTTTTAATGAAGCAGCAGTTAGTTTAGTTTCTTTGTAAACACTGGAACACTGGTACAATCAGCCCAAGGCGACTACTGCCTCATTATCATCAGCTCTAATGAGGGAAACCAAGCTGAGGAACCTAACGGGGGAAAACACTTTGTTACAGCATTTCCAAGAGAAGTGTTCAGACAACATTCAAGGTAGTGTCTAAGCCTTTCTTCTCTTCAGCAGAAGTCCTCGTATTTTCCAATAGTTACACTCCTCAAGGTGGTTGTCACAAGGTTGTATTGATGTCACAAGAAGTGATCAGTTCTTTTCTCCGGTATTCCTCTCTCCTCTTTCTGTCACTCTTTGGTTTTCCTCCGTCCCTTATTGATTGAAATACAACCACAAGGCTATCACTAAACACTTTTGTAGTGTTTTTTTGTAGTGTTTTCACTGACAACAACTCAAAGCCAAATCCAGCTTAATATGATGACAGAAACACACCATCATCCTATGGGGACATGTTGATGTTTGATAGTTAACTAGATGCCAGTAGCCAAATCCCTGCTAATAGGACAAGAAAAACACTCTATGTTCCTATAGGGATGTGTTGTGAGAGAACTGCATTCCACAGCACCAGACCGTCAGGAACACTGTCTATCGTTTGTTTTTCTGCCGTACACGGCCAGCGGGCATAACAGGGATCTGTCTGGCGAACATCACCCTAAATGAGCTCTGGTAGAACAGAAGGAGAGTGGGAATGAGGGAAAGTGAGAACAAGGGAGAAGAAGAGCGATGGGTAGGAGAGGGGGAGGAGGGAAGGAGAAAAGGAGGGAAGAGAGCAGGAGAGATGAGAGAAAGTTATGTCAGCATGGTTAGGAGAGAGAACTCCATCTACTGTATTGTACTTAGGGTTGCAAAGGGTAAGAAACTTTCCAGGATATTTCCAGAATTTTTCCATCATTTTTAACTTGTTAACAATTTCTGCTAGTTAGTTTTTGCTGCCATGTGGGTTTTAGCTTGCTTGAGCCTCCTAACTGAGGAGTGTTAATTCACCTGTTTCCGTACGTTTAATTTTAAAACGTTTATCTTACAAAAGAGTTGTTTAAACTAACTTTTCTAACCTTTACAGGAAAACGCCACAAAAAATCTGATGTGTGGAGACATTTCACTGCAGCTAATGTAGAAGAAAAAGCTGTGTACATTTGCAAATACTGTGCCAAATCATATGTGAAGAATGCAACAAAGATGCAGAATCATCTGGCCAAGTGCAAAAAGTTCCCTCAAGCTCACGACAAGCAACCTCTGACAAAAGACCCTCTACTTCTATTCGAGGTGAAAATGTTGAATCAGACACCTTATCGATGGCAACAGCTCATGGTCCTCCTGGAATCAGACACCTTATCGATAGCAACAGCTCATGGTCCTCCTGGAATCAGACACCTTATCGATAGCAACAGCTCATGGTCCTCCTGGAATCAGACACCTTATCGATGGCAACAGCTCATGGTCCTCCTGGAATCAGACACCTTATCGATAGCAACAGCTCATGGTCCTCCTGGAATCAGACACCTTATCGATAGCAACAGCTCATGGTCCTCCTGGAATCAGACACCTTATCGATGGCAACAGCTCATGGTCCTCCTGGAATCAGACACCTTATCGATGGCAACAGCTCATGGTCCTCCTGGAATCAGAAACCTTATCGATGGCAACAGCTCATGGTCCTCCTGGAATCAGACACCTTATCGATAGCAACAGCTCATGGTCCTCCTGGAATCAGACACCTTATCGATGGCAACAGCTCATGGTCCTCCTGGAATCAGACACCTTATCGATGGCAACAGCTCATGGTCCTCCTGGAATCAGACACCTTATCGATAGCAACAGCTCATGGTCCTCCTGGAATCAGACACCTTTTCGATGGCAACAGCTCATGGTCCTCCTGGAATCAGACACCTTATCGATGGCAACAGCTCATGGTCCTCCTGGAATCAGACACCTTATCGATAGCAACAGCTCATGGTCCTCCTGGAATCATACGTTTGACTCAATGGAGGAACGTCAGATAAATGCTGATGAATGTCTTGCTCGAGCAGTGCATGCAACTGGTTCACCTCTGATGTTCACAGGCAATGCATATTGGAAGAGATTTCAGAATGTTCTTCTCCCAGCATACACCCCTCCAACCAGACATGCTTTATCTACTCATTTGCTGGATGCAGAGTTCAACAGAGTTCAAGTGAAGGTCAAGCAAATCATAGAGAATGAAGACTGTATTGCAATCATCTCTGATGGGTGGGCGAATATTCGTGGGCAAGGAATAATTAACTACATAATCTCCACCCCTCAACCAGTATTCTACAAGAGCACAGACACAAGGGACAACAGACACACCGGTCTCTACATTGCAGATGTGCTGAAGGCAGTCATCAATGACTGCTTTAGACCACAGACGGTACTTGCACTGGTGACAGACAATGCTGCGAAACATGAAGGCTGCTTGGTCTAAAGTGGAGGAGTCCTACCCCTCACATCACACGCATTGGCTGTGCTTCTCATGCATTGAATCTGCTCCTCAAGGAGCAGATTCAATGGTGTCATTTAAAATAAGAATTTGTTCTTAACTTGCCTAGTTAAATAAAGGTAAAATTAAAAAATTAAATGTAAAAAAATTGGGGATCATTCAATATTCCCTTTCTTTTGCTGTTCAGTGAAATCATTCCATGTGAAGAGTCAACTCATTTAAATAGTTTTTTTACATTTCTATTGTCAGGATTTAATCATTTGCAATTATGTCTACTTATAATAAGGTAAAAGGTTTATGTTTCTGTCTCCATATGATATGGTAAATATATCCAATGCAAAAAACATCTACATTTAAATGGTATGAATATAAATGTACATATATTTCCGTTAATTCCCATATATTCCCGTTAATTCCCACGGAAAGTTTCACCTCTGAATATTCCCCAATGTGCAACCCTAATTGTACTGTCAGTCTAACATAGAAAGCCCAGTCCGCTGAGCTGGGCATAGCTGTAGTAGTTAACCAGGGAGGAGGAGAGGTGTTGTTCGGAACCCAGAGCGACTGGTCGGCAGAGAGGAGTGGAAACAAGCCTCAGACGAAATCAAATCAAATTGTATTTGTCACATGCTTTGTAAACAACAGTTGTAGACTAGCAGTAAAATGCTTACTTACGGGCCCTTCCCAATAATGCAGAGAGAAAATCATATATATATATAATAGAAAAAGTATAACACAAGGAATAAATACACAATGAGTAACGATTCCTTGGCTATATACACGGGGTACCAGTACCAAGTCGATGTGTAGGGGTACAAGGTAATTGAGGTTGACTTGTACATATGTAGGTAGGAAAAAAGTGACTAGGCAACAGGATAGATAATAAACAGTAACATCAGCGCATTTGATGAATCAAAAGAGTGCAAGAAGGGTAGTCCAGGTAACTATTGGTTAACTATTTAACTAACTGTTTAGCAGTCTTATGGCTTGGGGGTAGAGGCTGGTCCTAGACGCATCGGTAGCAGAGAGAACAGTCTGAAGGCTCTGACTCATACCCATCCCTCTCTTCTGTGGACAATGATAGAGGGGGAAGAGGGGTGGGGTGGGGGGGCTGCCAAAGGATGACTGGAGGAAAAGGAGAGGAAGATATTACACAGATACCTCCAACGCACTCCGTTACGACAGTCATCATCAGATCAGATTCAGTTGGCTGTAACACGCGAGGTGATGATGACGACGTTGATTTGCATACGTTCTGCTGCCTGGAGCACACAGCATCTGTTAGTTTGTGTTTTTTCTCCCTCGGTGACGGGCCGCAGAAAGGGACAAACAGTGCCGGGGCTTCACCGGGCCTATTCCTCATGCTAGGACAGCTGCTGGGAGAGGAGATGGGATTACACTGAGACATGGATGAGTTCTAGTCTTCCCCTGTGGAACAATGTTAGTGTTTAGGCCATCCAGAGCAAAGCATATCATCTTAGATTAGTTAGACATTCATCTGTTGGAAGGTATTATTTGATTGATCTGAAGTTTGCCATTCAGTTCATTTGGGAGCGTGTTGGAGATGCCAGGGTTTAGCTTGTGAAGAGAAAAGTATGATAAATGGTCTTACTTTTATGAAATATGTGTCTCTTAAATAAACAGTGATTGCTCAGAATATATACATGAAATCAAACCAAGAAGTCCCATTGATTTATTTTCTTACTTACATAAACCCCTGGTCTTACTTTCTCTCACTCCTTTTCTACCAGCATTTAGACCCAACAGTGATCGACATATATCTTTCAGAATCTGATCCTTTTTATGGTATAACTTGACTTTATCTGCCTCCTGTCCTGACCAGGGTATTCTGTTCTGTACCTGTGAGTGTCTGAGGGGTCCTGTGGATCTGGTGAAGATCTACCTCCATGAGTCCAACCGTGTCTACAGAGACAAGATGGTGGAGGACAGAGACACACAGGCCTTTGATAAGCTGCAGGCAGACACTGTGAAAAAGTTCTATGAGGTAAGGAGAGAGTTTTACTCCCCTACACACACACACAGGCACACACAGGCACACACACGCAGGCGAGCACGTGGACGTACTCCCCTACACACACACACAGGCACACACAGGCACACACACGCAGGCGAGCACGTGGACGTACTCCCCTACACACACGCACAGGCACACACACGCAAGCGAGCACGTGGGCGTACTCACCTACACACACGCACAGGCACACACACGCACAGGCACACACGCACAGGCACACACACGCAGGCGAGCACGTGGGCGTACTCACCTACACACACGCACAGGCACACACACGCAAGCACACACGCACAGGCACACACACGCAGGCACACACACGCAGGCACACACACGCAGGCACACACCCACAGGCACACAGACACGCAGGAACGCACATGGACGTACACCCACAGACAAAAGAACGGGCACACACATTTCACACACACACTTCACACACAGGCATGCAAACACACGCTGACTCACACACACACACACACACACACACACGCACACACACACACTGTTGAGGAGAGAGTTTTACCAAGTTCAGCAGAGGAAGACGGAGCAAGGGGGGGGGGGGGGGGGGAATCATTAGACAGCCTGCTCAGAGTTGGAGGCCGGACATCAGTGACCAGCGCAGCGAGGAGAGGGAAGAGGAGGGGAATGGAGAGAATAGTAATCAGGAGACTGACTGTCAGGGCCTGGGCCACCAGCCCAGCAAATTGGAAAACATTTTAATGGTTTTCTGACCGCTGTGCCCTGACTCCCTACCCTCCTGACTTTATCACAAACACACTGTTCATGCTTACAGCCAGGGAACTGACACCTACACACACAGGGGAATACACGCAGACACACACACACACACACAAGTTGATCACACACACACTTTTTTGCAGCGAGGGAACACACACACACACACACCACCAAAATATAAAGCTCCGGTTCCGGCATGTCAGCTCGTCGATTTCAAGTGTTCTCTAATGAGAAAGAGACAGGAGAAAGGAGAACGTTATCACAGTTCCCCTCAGATGAGCTGCAGTCTTAGGGAATACACTGTAGGAATGTACATTTCCTCAAACAGAGGCCTGCGTTTAGAAACATCCCGCTCTCATAAATATTTGAAGTGTTAAACATAACTAGTAAAAGTGAACACAGAGTAGCCTACTCCAGGAAATGTTTTGTTTGCTGAATGCTGAGTTCCTCCCTGTCCAGACTGATTCCATTTAACCATTCCACTGTAGCTAACTGAGGCTCTGTCCTAAATGGCGCACTATTCCTGATATAGTGCACTGCTTTTGAACCAGAGCCCAGGCCCTGGTCAAAAGTAGTGCGCTAAATAGGGAATAAGGGGCCATTTGGGATGCATACAGAATGTGTCTCCCCTCAGGATATGGAGGAGACGCTGGAGCAGGCCAGGGAGATGAACATGTTCTGTCACTTCGCCTCGGGGGTGGGGGAGCCCCGGTACATGGCTGTCCAGTCCTGGAGCTCCCTCAACAAGACACTACTGGAGGTCCTGGACAGCTATAACGAAGTCAACGCTGTCCTCAACCTGGTTCTGTTTGAAGACGCTATGGCTCACATGTAGGAAGGAGAAACCTCTATTGGGCTTTTTAATGTACTTATTATAGGTCCATTATAAGTCCCTCTTTTGCTATGTCACTAATAAAAAATTAATGAACTGAGAAACACTTTTAATGACGTATCATCAGTAAATAATGGTGATTGCCTCTTAAAACCTCTGCTTTTGTCCCTCTATCTCTTTATTCCCCTCCCTCTCTCTCTCCCCCCTCCTGTAGTTGCCGTATCAACCGTATCCTGGAGTCTCCACGTGGTAACGCTCTTTTGGTCGGCGTAGGCGGCAGCGGCAAGCAGAGCCTCACTCGATTGGCTGCCTTCATCTCCAACCTGGAAGTGTTCCAAATTACCCTCAGGAAAGGCTACGGCATCCCTGACCTCAAGGTACACGCAAGCACGCACACCCGCACCTGCATGCACTGACCGAGACCATTGCATATTGCATGACTTAAACTACAAATGTTCCCCATTCTGTTCTACTGGGAACTTATGTCTAGCAGCTGACCAGCTAAATGCTCCCTCTCTCTCTCTCTCCCTTCTCCACTCCCACCCTCCTTCCCTCCACACCTCTCTCTCTCTCTCTCTCTCTCTCTCTCTCTCTCTCTCTCTCTCTCTCTCTCTCTCTCTCTCTCCCGTCACCCCCCCATCAGACTGACCTGGCGTCCCTCTACATCAAAGCTGGCGTGAAGAATGTTGGCACGGTGCTGCTAATGACTGATGCCCAGGTGGCAGATGAGAAGTTCCTCGTTCTGGTCAACGATCTTTTGGCATCGGGTACGAATGGGACGGGGACATTGGGGAAGGGGGTTGGCATTGGGGTTGGCTGGGACATTGGGGAAGGGGGTTGGCTGGGACATTGGGGAGGAGGGTTGGCATTGGGGTTGGCTGGGACATTGGGGAGGGAGGTTGGCATTGGGGTTGGCTGGGACATTGGGAAAGAAGGCTATGTGTCACTCTGTTGGCATTAGGTAAGGCAGGGGAAGCCAGAGCCATATACAAAGAGCTCCAATATACTGTATCTGGCCTTGCCAATAGCTGCCCATGTAGATGAATGAGAGGAGAATTCTCTACTTCACAAAGAAGAACAGCCAGTTACCATGGCTTTGTGTGAGTGTGCTGAAACACTGCTACTGCATCACTGTTAGAGGTGATGCCAAACGCAAATGTCCACCTCCGGGTAGACAAACAAGTCAGTTCTAAACTACAATTCTGTTCCATTATTCAGATGGATGAGGAGGAGACATGGAAGTAAAAACCTAAAGAAACAGGATTTCTTTCTCCTCTCTGTCTTCCTGTGAGTCTGAGTTGCAGTACTGTAATAGTAATGCTCAGAGCTTCACCGTAAATCAGTGATGTGAGTCATCCAGTCACTAGGACCCTCGCCTGTCACTACCTCCTGTTTACACCCCTTCAGTGTTAGAGGAAACAGTGCCACTGTTCGCCCCAGCACATTCTGTTATTGTTTTGTTGATAAAGCATCCAGCATGGTAAAAATACATTTGCAGGACCTATTCTGCTCTTCTATCCTGCATGGAGTGATGTGAAATTATACAAGGGGGAAAAACAGTGTTCGTTGTTTGAAGTAACTTCTTTGTTGTTGTAATATCGCAGGTTTATCCTCATCAGAATGTTTTATTGTAGATGAGCTCCCTATTGGTTTAGATCTGAATGTTATATTGTAGATGAGCTCCCTATTGGTTTAGATCTGAATGTTCTATTGTAGATGAGCTCCCTATTGGTTTAGATCTGAATGTTATATTGTAGATGAGCTCCCTATTGGTTTAGATCTGAATGTTCTATTGTAGATGAGCTCCCTATTGGTTTAGATCTGAATGTTCTATTGTAGATGAGCTCCCTATTGGTTTAGATCTGAATGTTCTATTGTAGATGAGCTCCCTATTGGTTTAGATCTGAATGTTCTATTGTAGATGAGCTCCCTATTGGTTTAGATCTGAATGTTATATTGTAGATGAGCTCCCTATTGGTTTAGATCTGAATGTTCCATTGTAGATGAGCTCCCTATTGGTTTAGATCTGAATGTTCTATTGTAGATGAGCTCCCTATTGGTTTAGATCTGAATGTTCTATTGTAGATGAGCTCCCTATTGGTTTAGACCTGAATGTTATATTGTAGATGAGCTCCCTATTGGTTTAGATCTGAATGTTCCATTGTAGATGAGCTCCCTATTGGTTTAGATCTGAATGTTATATTGTAGATGAGCTCCCTATTGGTTTAGATCTGAATGTTATATTGTAGATGAGCTCCCTATTGGTTTAGATCTGAATGTTCCATTGTAGATGAGCTCCCTATTGGTTTAGATCTGAATGTTCTATTGTAGATGAGTTCCCTATTGGTTTAGATCTGAATGTTCTATTGTAGATGAGCTCCCTATTGGTTTAGATCTGAATGTTCCATTGTAGATGAGCTCCCTATTGGTTTAGATCTGAATGTTCTATTGTAGATGAGCTCCCTATTGGTTTAGATCTGAATGTTCTATTGTAGATGAGCTCCCTATTGGTTTAGATCTGAATGTTCTATTGTAGATGAGCTCCCTATTGGTTTAGATCTGAATGTTCTATTGTAGATGAGCTCCCTATTGGTTTAGATCTGAATGTTATATTGTAGATGAGCTCCCTATTGGTTTAGATCTGAATGTTCCATTGTAGATGAGCTCCCTATTGGTTTAGATCTGAATGTTCTATTGTAGATGAGCTCCCTATTGGTTTAGATCTGAATGTTCTATTGTAGATGAGCTCCCTATTGGTTTAGATCTGAATGTTCTATTGTAGATGAGCTCCCTATTGGTTTAGATCTGAATGTTCCATTGTAGATGAGCTCCCTATTGGTTTAGATCTGAATGTTCTATTGTAGATGAGCTCCCTATTGGTTTAGATCTGAATGTTCTATTGTAGATGAGCTCCCTATTGGTTTAGATCTGAATGTTCCATTGTAGATGAGCTCCCTATTGGTTTAGATCTGAATGTTATATTGTAGATGAGCTCCCTATTGGTTTAGATCTGAATGTTATATTGTAGATGAGCTCCCTATTGGTTTAGATCTGAATGTTCCATTGTAGATGAGCTCCCTATTGGTTTAGATCTGAATGTTCTATTGTAGATGAGTTCCCTATTGGTTTAGATCTGAATGTTCTATTGTAGATGAGCTCCCTATTGGTTTAGATCTGAATGTTCCATTGTAGATGAGCTCCCTATTGGTTTAGATCTGAATGTTCTATTGTAGATGAGCTCCCTATTGGTTTAGATCTGAATGTTCTATTGTAGATGAGCTCCCTATTGGTTTAGATCTGAATGTTCTATTGTAGATGAGCTCCCTATTGGTTTAGATCTGAATGTTCTATTGTAGATGAGCTCCCTATTGGTTTAGATCTGAATGTTATATTGTAGATGAGCTCCCTATTGGTTTAGATCTGAATGTTCCATTGTAGATGAGCTCCCTATTGGTTTAGATCTGAATGTTCTATTGTAGATGAGCTCCCTATTGGTTTAGATCTGAATGTTCTATTGTAGATGAGCTCCCTATTGGTTTAGACCTGAATGTTATATTGTAGATGAGCTCCCTATTGGTTTAGATCTGAATGTTCCATTGTAGATGAGCTCCCTATTGGTTTAGATCTGAATGTTATATTGTAGATGAGCTCCCTATTGGTTTAGATCTGAATGTTATATTGTAGATGAGCTCCCTATTGGTTTAGATCTGAATGTTCCATTGTAGATGAGCTCCCTATTGGTTTAGATCTGAATGTTTCTATTGTAGATGAGTTCCCTATTGGTTTAGATCTGAATGTTCTATTGTAGATGAGCTCCCTATTGGTTTAGATCTGAATGTTCCATTGTAGATGAGCTCCCTATTGGTTTAGATCTGATGTTCTATTGTAGATGAGCTCCCTATTGGTTTAGATCTGAATGTTCTATTGTAGATGAGCTCCCTATTGGTTTAGATCTGAATGTTCTATTGTAGATGAGCTCCCTATTGGTTTAGATCTGAATGTTATATTGTAGATGAGCTCCCTATTGGTTTAGATCTGAATGTTATTGTAGATGAGCTCCCTATTGGTTTAGATCTGAATGTTCTATTGTAGATGAGCTCCCTATTGGTTTAGATCTGAATGTTCTATTGTAGATGAGCTCCCTATTGGTTTAGCTCTCATGTTCCATTGTAGATGAGCTCCCTATTGGTTTAGATCTGAATGTTCTATTGTAGATGAGCTCCCTATTGGTTTAGATCTGAATGTTCTATGTAGATGAGCTCCCTATTGGTTAGATCTGAATGTTCTATTGTAGATGAGCTCCCTATTGGTTTAGATCTGAATGTTTCCATTGTAGATGAGCTCCTATTGGTTTAGATCTGAATGTTCTATTGTAGATGAGCTCCCTATTGGTTTAGATCTGAATGTTCTATTGTAGATGAGCTCCCTATTGGTTTAGATCTGAATGTTCCATTGTAGATGAGCTCCCTATTGGTTTAGATCTGAATGTTATATTGTAGATGAGCTCCCTATTGGTTAGATCTGAATGTTATTGTAGATGAGCTCCCTATTGGTTTAGATCTGAATGTTCCATTGTAGATGAGCTCCCTATTGGTTTAGATCTGAATGTTCTATTGTAGATGAGTTCCCTATTGGTTTAGATCTGAATGTTCTATTGTAGATGAGCTCCCTATTGGTTTAGATCTGAATGTTCCATTGTAGATGAGCTCCCTATTGGTTTAGATCTGAATGTTCTATTGTAGATGAGCTCCTATTGGTTTAGATCTGAATGTTCTATTGTAGATGAGCTCCCTATTGGTTTAGATCTGAATGTTCTATTGTAGATGAGCTCCCTATTGGTTTAGATCTGAATGTTCTATTGTAGATGAGCTCCCTAGTGGTTTAGATCTGAATGTTATATTGTAGATGAGCTCCCTATTGGTTTAGATCTGAATGTTCCATTGTAGATGAGCTCCTATTGGTTTAGATCTGAATGTTCTATTGTAGATGAGCTCCCTATTGGTTTAGATCTGAATGTTCTATTGTAGATGAGCTCCTATTGGTTTAGATCCTGAATGTTATATTGTAGATGAGCTCCCTATTGGTTTAGATCTGAATGTTCCATTGTAGATGAGCTCCCTATTGGTTTAGATCTGAATGTTATATTGTAGATGAGCTCCCTATTGGTTTAGATCTGAATGTTATATTGTAGATGAGCTCCCTATTGGTTTAGATCTGAATGTTCTATTGTAGATGAGCTCCCTATTGGTTTAGATCTGAATGTTCTATTGTAGATGAGCTTCCCTATTGGTTTAGATCTGAATGTTCTATTGTAGATGAGCTCCCTATTGGTTTAGATCTGAATGTTCATGGTAGATGAGCTCCCTATTGGTTTAGATCTGAATGTTCTATTGTAGATGAGCTCCCTATTGGTTTAGATCTGAATGTTCTATTGTAGATGAGGCTCCCTATTGGTTTAGATCTGAATGTTCTATTGTAGATGAGCTCCCTATTGGTTTAGATTCTGAATGTTCTATTTGTAGATGAGCTCCCTATTGGTTTAGATCTGAATGTTATATTGTAGATGACTCCCTATTGGTTTAGATCTGAATGTTCCATTTGTAGATGAGCTCCCTATTGGTTTAGATCTGAATGTTCTATTGTAGATGAGCTCCCTATTGGTTAGATCTGAATGTTCTATTGTAATAGCTCCTATGGGTTTAGATCTGAATGTTCTATTGTAGATGAGCTCCTATTGGTTTAGATCTGAATGTTCTATTGTAGATGAGCTCCTATTGGTTTAGATCTGAATGTTCCATTGTAGATGAGCTCCCTATTGGTTTAGATCTGAATGTTCTATTGTAGATGAGCTCCCTATTGGTTTAGATCTGAATGTTCTATTGTAGATGAGCTCCCTATTGGTTTAGATCTGAATGTTCCATTGTAGATGAGCTCCTATTGGTTTAGATCTGAATGTTATATTGTAGATGAGCTCCCTATTGGTTTAGATCTGAATGTTATATTGTAGATGAGCTCCCTATTGGTTTAGATCTGAATGTTCTATTGTAGATGAGTTCCCTATTGGTTTTAGATCTGAATGTTCTATTGTAGATGAGCTCGCCTATTGGTTTAGATCTGAATGTTCCATTGTAGATGAGCTCCCTATTGGTTAGATCTGAATGTTCTATTGTAGATGAGCTCCCTATTGGTTTAGATCTGAATGTTCTATTGTAGATGAGCTCCCTATTGGTTTTAGATCTGAATGTTCTATTGTAGATGAGCTCCCTATTGGGTTTAGATCTGAATGTTCTATTGTAGATGAGCTCCCTATTGGTTTAGATCTGAATGTTATATTGTAGATGAGCTCCCTATTGGTTTAGATCTGAATGTTCCATTGTAGATGAGCTCCCCTATTGGTTTAGATCTGAAATGTTCTATTGTAGATGAGCTCCCTATTGGTTTAGATCTGAATGTTCTATTGTAGATGAGCTCCCTATTGGTTTAGACCTGAATGTTATCTTGTAGATGAGCTCCCTATTGGTTTAGATCTGAATGTTCCATTTCCATTGTAGATGAGCTCCCTATTGGTTTAGATCTGAATGTTATATTGTAGATGAGCTCCCTATTGGTTTAGATCTGAATGTTATATTGTAGATGAGCTCCCTATTGGTTTAGATCTGAATGTTCCATTGTAGATGAGCTCCCTATTGGTTTAGATCTGAATGTTCTATTGTAGATGAGTTCCCTATTGGTTTAGATCTGAATGTTCTATTGTAGATGAGCTCCCTATTGGTTTAGATCTGAATGTTCCATTGTAGATGAGCTCCCTATTGGTTTAGATCTGAATGTTCTATTGTAGATGAGCTCCCTATTGGTTTAGATCTGAATGTTCTATTGTAGATGAGCTCCCTATTGGTTTAGATCTGAATGTTCTATTGTAGATGAGCTCCCTATTGGTTTAGATCTGAATGTTCTATTGTAGATGAGCTCCCTATTGGTTTAGATCTGAATGTTATATTGTAGATGAGCTCCCTATTGGTTTAGATCTGAATGTTCCATTGTAGATGAGCTCCCTATTGGTTTAGATCTGAATGTTCTATTGTAGATGAGCTCCCTATTGGTTTTAGATCTGAATGTTCTATTGTAGATGAGCTCCCTATTGGTTTAGACCTGAATGTTATATTGTAGATGAGCTCTCTATTGGTTTAGATCTGAATGTTCTATTGTAGATGAGCTCCCTATTGGTTTAGATCTGAATGTTCTATTGTAGATGAGCTCCCTATTGGTTTAGACCTGAATGTTATATTGTAGATGAGCTCCTATTGGTTTAGATCTGAATGTTCTATTGTAGAAGAGCTCCCTATTGGTTTAGATCTGAATGTTCTATTGTAGAATGAGCTCCCTATTGGTTTAGATCTGAATGTTCTATTGTAGATGAGCTCCCTATTGTTTAGATCTGAATGTTCTATTGTAGATGAGCTCCCTATTGGTTTAGATCTGAATGTTCTATTGTGGGTGAGCACCCTATTGGTTTAGACCTGAATGTTATATTGTAGATGAGCTCCCTATTGGTTTAGATCTGAATGTTATATTGTAGATGAGCTCCCTATTGGTTTAGATCTGAATGTTCCATTGTAGATGAAGCTCCCTATTGGTTTAGATCTGAATGTTATATTGTAGATGAGCTCCCTATTGGTTTAGATCTGAATGTTATATTGTAGATGAGCTCCCTATTGGTTTAGATCTGAATGTTCCATTGTAGATGAGCTCCCTATTGGTTTAGATCTGAATGTTCTATTGTAGATGAGTTCCCTATTGGTTTAGATCTGAATGTTCTATTGTAGATGAGCTCCCTATTGGTTTAGATCTGAATGTTCCATTGTAGATGAGCTCCCTATTGGTTTAGATCTGAATGTTCTATTGTAGATGAGCTCCCTATTGGTTTAGATCTGAATGTTCTATTGTAGATGAGCTCCCTATTGGTTTAGATCTGAATGTTCTATTGTAGATGAGCTCCCTATTGGTTTAGATCTGAATGTTCTATTGTAGATGAGCTCCCTATTGGTTTAGATCTGAATGTTATATTGTAGATGAGCTCCCTATTGGTTTAGATCTGAATGTTCCATTGTAGATGAGCTCCCTATTGGTTTAGATCTGAATGTTCTATTGTAGATGAGCTCCCTATTGGTTTAGATCTGAATGTTCTATTGTAGATGAGCTCCCTATTGGTTTAGACCTGAATGTTATATTGTAGATGAGCTCCCTATTGGTTTAGATCTGAATGTTCCATTGTAGATGAGCTCCCTATTGGTTTAGATCTGAATGTTATATTGTAGATGAGCTCCCTATTGGTTTAGATCTGAATGTTATATTGTAGATGAGCTCCCTATTGGTTTAGATCTGAATGTTCCATTGTAGATGAGCTCCCTATTGGTTTAGATCTGAATGTTATATTGTAGATGAGCTCCCTATTGGTTTAGATCTGAATGTTCTATTGTAGATGAGCTCCCTATTGGTTTAGATCTGAATGTTCCATTGTAGATGAGCTCCCTATTGGTTTAGATCTGAATGTGTCTATTGTAGATGAGCTCCCTATTGGTTTAGATCTGAATGTTCTATTGTAGATGAGCTCCCTATTGGTTTAGATCTGAATGTTCTATTGTAGATGAGCTCCCTATTGGTTTAGATCTGAATGTTCTATTGTAGATGAGCTCCCTATTGGTTTTAGATCTGAATGTTATATTGTAGATGAGCTCCCTATTGGTTTAGATCTGAATGTTCCATTGTAGATGAGCTCCCTATTGGTTTAGATCTGAATGTTCTATTGTAGATGAGCTCCCTATTGGTTTAGATCTGAATGTTCTATTGTAGATGAGCTCCCTATTGGTTAGATCTGAATGTTCTATTGTAGATGAGCTCCCTATTGGTTTAGATCTGAATGTTCCATTGTAGATGAGCTCTCCTATTGGTTTAGATCTGAATGTCTATTGTAGATGAGCTCCCTATTGGTTTAGATCTGAAATGTTCTACTATTGTAGATGAGCTCCTATTGGTTTAGATCTGAATGTTATATTGTAGATGAGCTCCCTATTGGTTTAGATCTGAATGTTCTATTGTAGATGAGCTCCCTATTGGTTTAGATCTGAATGTTCTATTGTAGATGAGCTCCTATTGGGTTTTAGATCTGAATGTTCTATTGTAGATGAGCTCCTATTGGTTTAGATCTGAATGTTCTATTGTAGATGGCTCCCTATTGGTTAGATCTGAATGTTCTATTGTAGATTGAGCTCCTATTGGTTTAGATCTGAATGTTCTATTGTAGATGAGCTCCCTATTGTTTAGATCTGAATGTTCTATTGTAAGATGAGCTCCCTATTGGTTTAGATCTGAATGTTCTATTGTGGTGAGCACCCTATTGGTTTAGACCTGAATGTTATATTGTAGATGAGCTCCTATTGGTTTAGATCTGAATGTTATATTGTAGGATGAAGCTCCCTATTGGTTTAGATCTGAATGTTCCATTGTAGATGAGCTCCCTATTGGTTTAGATCTGAATGTTCTATTTGTAGATGAGCTCCCTATTGGTTTAGATCTGAATGTTATATTGTAGATGAGCTCCCTATTGGTTTAGATCTGAATGGTCCATTGTAGATGAAGCTCCCTATTGGTTTAGATTCTGAATGTTCCATTGTAGATGAGTTTCCCTATTGGTTTAGATCGGAATGTTCTATTGTAGATGAGCTCCCTATTGGTTTAGATCTGAATGTTCCATTGTAGATGAGCTCCCTATTGGTTTAGATCTGAATGTTCTATTGTAGATGAGCTCCCCTATTGGTTTAGATCTGAAATGTTCTATTGTAGATGAGCTCCCCTATTGGTTTAGATCTGAATGTTCTATTGTAGATGAGCTCCCTATTGGTTTAGATCTGAATGTTCTATTGTAGATGAGCTCCCTATTGGTTTAGATCTGAATGTTCTATTGTAGATGAGCCTCCCTATTGGTTTAGATCTGAATTTCTATTGTAGATGAGCTCCCTATTGTTTAGATCTGAATGTTCTATTGTAGATGAGCTCCCTATTGGTTTAGATCTGAATGTTCTATTGTAGATGAGCTCCCTATTGGTTTAGATCTGAATGTTATATTGTAGATGAGCTCCCTATTGGTTTAGATCTGAATGTTCCATTGTAGATGAGCTCCCTATTGGTTTATGATCTGAATGTTCTATTGTAGATGAGCTCCCTATTGGTTTAGATCTGAATGTTATATTGTAGATGAGCTCCCTATGGTTTAGATCTGAATGTTCCATTGTAGATGAGCTCCCTATTGGTTTAGATCTGAATTTCTATTGTAGATGAGTTCCCTATTGGTTTAGATCTGAATGTTCTATTGTAGATGAGGCTCCCTATTGGTTTAGATCTGAATGTTCTATTGTAGATGAGCTCCCTATTGGTTTAGATCTGAATGTTCCATTGTAGATGAGCTCCCTATTGTGTTTAGATCTGAATGTTATATTGTGATGAGCTCCCTATTGGTTTAGATCTGAATGTTATATTGGTAGATGAGCTCCCTATTGGTTTAGATCTGAATGTTCCATTGTAGATGAGCCCCTATTGGGTTTAGATCTGAAGTTCTATTGTAGATGAGTTCCCTATTGGTTTAGATCTGAATGTTCTAATTGTAATAGCTCCCTATTGGTTTAGATCTGAATGTTCCATTGTAGATTGAGCTCCCTATTGGTTAGATCTGAATGTTCTTAATTGTGATGAGCTCCTATTGGTTTAGATCTATGTTCTATTGTAGATGAGCTCCCTATTGGTTTAGATCGAATGTTCTATGGTAGATGAGCTCCCTATTGGTTTAGATCTGAATGTTCTATTGTAGATGAGCTCCCTATTGGTTTAGATCTGAATGTTCTATTGTAGATGAGCTCCCTATTGGTTTAGATCTGAATGTTCTAGTGTAGATGAGCTCCCTATGTGGTTTAGATCTGAATGTTCTATTGTAGATGAGCTTCCCTATTGGTTTAGATCTGAATGTTCTATTGTAGATGAGCTCCCTATTGGTTTAGATCTGAATGTTCTATTGTAGATGAGCTCCCTATTGGTTTAGATCTGAATGTTCTATTGTAGATGAGCTCCCTATTGGTTTAGATCTGAATGTTCTATTGTAGATGAGCTCCTATTGGTTTTAGATCTGAATGTTCTATTGTAGATGAGCTCCCTATTGGTTTAGATCTGAATGTTCTATTGTAGATAGCTCCTATGTGGTTTAGATCTGAATGTTATATTGTAGATTGAGCTCCCTATTGGTTTAGATCTGAATGTTCTATTGTAGAAGAGCTCCCTATTGTTTAGATCTGAATGTTCTATTGTAGATGAGCTCCCTATTGGTTTAGATCTGAAGTGTTCTATTGTAGATGAGCTCCCTATTGGTTTAGACCTGAATGTTATATTGTAGATGAGCTCCCTATTGGGTTTAGATCTGAATGTTCTATTGTAGATGAGCTCCCTATTGGTTTAGATCTGAATGTTCCATTGTAGATGAGCTCCCTATTGGTTTAGATCTGAATGTTCTATTGTAGATGAGCTCCCTATTGGTTTAGATCTGATTTATATTGTAGATGAGCTCCCTATGTTTAGATCTGAATGTTCCATTGTAGATAGCTCCCTATTGGTTTAGATCTGAATGTTCTATTGGTAGATGAGTTCCCTATTGGTTTAGATCTGAATGTTCTATTGTAGATGAGCTCCCTATTGGGTTTAGATCTGAATGTTCCATTGTAGATGAGCTCCCTATTGGTTTAGATCTGAATGTTCTATTGTAGATGAGCTCCCTATTGGTTTAGATCTGAATGTGCTATGGTAGATGAGCTCCCCTATTGGTTTAGATCTGAATGTTCTATTGTAGATGATGCTCCCTATTGGTTTAGATCTGAATGTTCTATTGTAGATGCTCCCTATTGGTTTAGATCTGAATGTTCTATTGTAGATGAGCTCCCTATTGTTTAGATCTGAATGTTCCATTGTATGAAGCTCCCTATTTGGTTTAGATCTGAAATGTTCTATTGTAGATGAGCTTCGCCTATTGGTTTAGATCTGAATGTTCTTATTGTAGATGAAGCTCCCTATTGGTTTAGCCATCTGAATGTTATATTGTAGATGAGCTCCCTATGGTTTAGACCTGAATGTTCCATCTGTAGAATGAGCTCCCTATTGGTTTTAGATCTGAATGGTTCCATTGTAGTGAGCTCCCTATTGGTTTAGATCTGAATGTTATATTGGTAGATGAGCTCCCTATTGGTTTAGGATCTGGAATGTTCCATTGTAGATGAGCTCCCTATTGGGTTTAGTTCTGAATGTCTATTGTAGATGAGGTTCCCTATTGGTTTAGATCTGAATGTTCTATTGTAGATGAGCTCCCTATTGGTTTAGGATCTTGAATTGTTCCATTGTAGCATGAGCTCCCTATTGGTTTAGATCTGAATGTTCCATTGTAGATGAGCTCCCTATTGGTTTAGATCTGAATGTTCTATTGTAGATGAGCTCCCTATTGGTTTAGATCTGAATGTCTATTGTAGATGAGCTCCCTATTGGTTTAGATCTGAATGTTCTATTGTAGATGAGCTCCCTATTGGTTTAGATCTGAATGTTCTATTGTAGATGAGCTCCCTATTGGTTTAGATCTGAATGTTATATTGTAGATGAGCTCCCTATTGGTTTAGATCTGAATGTTCCATTGTAGATGAGCTCCCTATTGGTTTAGATCTGAATGTTCTATTGTAGATGAGCTCCCTATTGGTTAGATCTGAATGTTCTATTGTAGATGAGCTCCCTATTGGTTTAGACCTGATTCTATTGTAGATGAGGCTCCTATTGGTTTAGATCTGAATGTTCCATTGGTAGATGAGCTCCCTATTGGTTTAGATCTGAATGTTCATTGTAGATGAGCTCCCTATTGGTTTAGATCTGAATGTTCTATTGTAGAGAGCTCCCTATTGGTTTAGATCTGAATGTTCTATTGTAGATGAGCTCCCTATTGGTTTAGATCTGAATGTTCCATTGTAGATGAGCTCCCTATTGGTTTAGATCTGAATGTTCTATTGTAGATGAGCTCCCTATTGGTTTAGATCTGAATGTTCTATTGTAGATGAGCTCCCTATTGGTTTAGATCTGAATGTTATATTGTAGATGAGCTCCCTATTGGTTTAGATCTGAATGTTCCATTGTAGATGAGCTCCCTATTGGTTTAGATCTGAATGTTATATTGTAGATGAGCTCCCTATTGGTTTAGATCTGAATGTTATATTGTAGATGAGCTCCCTATTGGTTTAGATCTGAATGTTCCATTGTAGATGAGCTCCCTATTGGTTTAGATCTGAATGTTCTATTGTAGATGAGTTCCCTATTGGTTTAGATCTGAATGTTCTATTGTAGATGAGCTCCCTATTGGTTAGATCTGAATGTTCCATTGTAGATGAGCTCCCTATTGGTTTAGATCTGAATGTTCTATTGTAGATGAGCTCCCTATTGGTTTAGATCTGAATGTTCTATTGTAGATGAGCTCCCTATTGGTTTAGATCTGAATGTTCTATTGTAGATGAGCTCCCTATTGGTTTAGATCTGAATGTTCTATTGTAGATGAGCTCCCTATTGTTTAGATCTGAATGTTATATTGTAGATGAGCTCCCTATTGGTTTAGATCTGAATGTTCCATTGTAGATGAGCTCCCTATTGGTTTAGATCTGAATGTTCTATTGTAGATTTGCTCCCTATTGGTTTAGATCTGAATGTTCTATTGTAGATGAGCTCCCTATTGGTTTAGACCTGAATGTTATATTGTAGATGAGCTCTCTATTGGTTTAGATCTGAATGTTCTATTGTAGATGAGCTCCCTATTGGTTTAGATCTGAATGTTCTATTGTAGATGAGCTCCCTATTGGTTTAGATCTGAATGTTCTATTGTAGATGAGCTCCCTATTGGTTTAGATCTGAATGTTCTATTGTAGATGAGCTCCCTATTGGTTTAGATCTGAATGTTCCATTGTAGATGAGCTCCCTATTGGTTTAGATCTGAATGTTCTATTGTAGATGAGCTCCCTATTGGTTTAGATCTGAATGTTCTATTGTAGATGAGCTCCCTATTGGTTTAGATCTGAATGTTCCATTGTAGATGAGCTCCCTATTGGTTTAGATCTGAATGTTATATTGTAGATGAGCTCCCTATTGGTTTAGATCTGAATGTTATATTGTAGATGAGCTCCCTATTGGTTTAGATCTGAATGTTCCATTGTAGATGAGCTCCCTATTGGTTTAGATCTGAATGTTCTATTGTAGATGAGTTCCCTATTGGTTTAGATCTGAATGTTCTATTGTAGATGAGCTCCCTATTGGTTTAGATCTGAATGTTCCATTGTAGATGAGCTCCCTATTGGTTTAGATCTGAATGTTCTATTGTAGATGAGCTCCCTATTGGTTTAGATCTGAATGTTCTATTGTAGATGAGCTCCCTATTGGTTTAGATCTGAATGTTCTATTGTAGATGAGCTCCCTATTGGTTTAGATCTGAATGTTCTATTGTAGATGAGCTCCCTATTGGTTTAGATCTGAATGTTATATTGTAGATGAGCTCCCTATTGGTTTAGATCTGAATGTTCCATTGTAGATGAGCTCCCTATTGGTTTAGATCTGAATGTTCTATTGTAGATGAGCTCCCTATTGGTTTAGATCTGAATGTTCTATTGTAGATGAGCTCCCTATTGGTTTAGACCTGAATGTTATATTGTAGATGAGCTCCCTATTGGTTTAGATCTGAATGTTCCATTGTAGATGAGCTCCCTATTGGTTTAGATCTGAATGTTATATTGTAGATGAGCTCCCTATTGGTTTAGATCTGAATGTTATATTG
Organism: Oncorhynchus kisutch; assembly: GCF_002021735.2. NCBI lineage: Eukaryota > Metazoa > Chordata > Actinopteri > Salmoniformes > Salmonidae > Oncorhynchus > Oncorhynchus kisutch. Next base: position 18,610,459 of record NC_034198.2, on the reverse strand, counting down.
TAGATGAGCTCCCTATTGGTTTAGATCTGAATGTTCCATTGTAGATGAGCTCCCTATTGGTTTAGATCTGAATGTTCTATTGTAGATGAGCTCCCTATTGGTTTAGATCTGAATGTTCTATTGTAGATGAGCTCCCTATTGGTTTAGATCTGAATGTTCCATTGTAGATGAGCTCCCTATTGGTTTAGATCTGAATGTTCTATTGTAGATGAGCTCCCTATTGGTTTAGATCTGAATGTTCTATTGTAGATGAGCTCCCTATTGGTTTAGATCTGAATGTTCTATTGTAGATGAGCTCCCTATTGGTTTAGATCTGAATGTTCTATTGTAGATGAGCTCCCTATTGGTTTAGATCTGAATGTTATATTGTAGATGAGCTCCCTATTGGTTTAGATCTGAATGTTCCATTGTAGATGAGCTCCCTATTGGTTTAGATCTGAATGTTCTATTGTAGATGAGCTCCCTATTGGTTTAGATCTGAATGTTCTATTGTAGATGAGCTCCCTATTGGTTTAGACCTGAATGTTATATTGTAGATGAGCTCTCTATTGGTTTAGATCTGAATGTTCTATTGTAGATGAGCTCCCTATTGGTTTAGATCTGAATGTTCTATTGTAGATGAGCTCCCTATTGGTTTAGACCTGAATGTTATATTGTAGATGAGCTCTCTATTGGTTTAGATCTGAATGTTCTATTGTAGAAGAGCTCCCTATTGGTTTAGATCTGAATGTTCTATTGTAGATTAGCTCCCTATTGGTTTAGATCTGAATGTTCTATTGTAGAAGAGCTCCCTATTGGTTTAGATCTGAATGTTCTATTGTAGATGAGCTCCCTATTGGTTTAGATCTGAATGTTCTATTGTAGATGAGCTCCCTATTGGTTTAGATCTGAATGTTCTATTGTGGGTGAGCACCCTATTGGTTTAGACCTGAATGTTATATTGTAGATGAGCTCCCTATTGGTTTAGATCTGAATGTTATATTGTAGATGAGCTCCCTATTGGTTTAGATCTGAATGTTCCATTGTAGATGAGCTCCCTATTGGTTTAGATCTGAATGTTATATTGTAGATGAGCTCCCTATTGGTTTAGATCTGAATGTTATATTGTAGATGAGCTCCCTATTGGTTTAGATCTGAATGTTCCATTGTAGATGAGCTCCCTATTGGTTTAGATCTGAATGTTCTATTGTAGATGAGTTCCCTATTGGTTTAGATCTGAATGTTCTATTGTAGATGAGCTCCCTATTGGTTTAGATCTGAATGTTCCATTGTAGATGAGCTCCCTATTGGTTTAGATCTGAATGTTCTATTGTAGATGAGCTCCCTATTGGTTTAGATCTGAATGTTCTATTGTAGATGAGCTCCCTATTGGTTTAGATCTGAATGTTCTATTGTAGATGAGCTCCCTATTGGTTTAGATCTGAATGTTCTATTGTAGATGAGCTCCCTATTGGTTTAGATCTGAATGTTATATTGTAGATGAGCTCCCTATTGGTTTAGATCTGAATGTTCCATTGTAGATGAGCTCCCTATTGGTTTAGATCTGAATGTTCTATTGTAGATGAGCTCCCTATTGGTTTAGATCTGAATGTTCTATTGTAGATGAGCTCCCTATTGGTTTAGACCTGAATGTTATATTGTAGATGAGCTCCCTATTGGTTTAGATCTGAATGTTCCATTGTAGATGAGCTCCCTATTGGTTTAGATCTGAATGTTATATTGTAGATGAGCTCCCTATTGGTTTAGATCTGAATGTTATATTGTAGATGAGCTCCCTATTGGTTTAGATCTGAATGTTCCATTGTAGATGAGCTCCCTATTGGTTTAGATCTGAATGTTATATTGTAGATGAGCTCCCTATTGGTTTAGATCTGAATGTTCTATTGTAGATGAGCTCCCTATTGGTTTAGATCTGAATGTTCCATTGTAGATGAGCTCCCTATTGGTTTAGATCTGAATGTTCTATTGTAGATGAGCTCCCTATTGGTTTAGATCTGAATGTTCTATTGTAGATGAGCTCCCTATTGGTTTAGATCTGAATGTTCTATTGTAGATGAGCTCCCTATTGGTTTAGATCTGAATGTTCTATTGTAGATGAGCTCCCTATTGGTTTAGATCTGAATGTTATATTGTAGATGAGCTCCCTATTGGTTTAGATCTGAATGTTCCATTGTAGATGAGCTCCCTATTGGTTTAGATCTGAATGTTCTATTGTAGATGAGCTCCCTATTGGTTTAGATCTGAATGTTCTATTGTAGATGAGCTCCCTATTGGTTTAGATCTGAATGTTCTATTGTAGATGAGCTCCCTATTGGTTTAGATCTGAATGTTCCATTGTAGATGAGCTCCCTATTGGTTTAGATCTGAATGTTCTATTGTAGATGAGCTCCCTATTGGTTTAGATCTGAATGTTCTATTGTAGATGAGCTCCCTATTGGTTTAGATCTGAATGTTCCATTGTAGATGAGCTCCCTATTGGTTTAGATCTGAATGTTATATTGTAGATGAGCTCCCTATTGGTTTAGATCTGAATGTTATATTGTAGATGAGCTCCCTATTGGTTTAGATCTGAATGTTCCATTGTAGATGAGCTCCCTATTGGTTTAGATCTGAATGTTCTATTGTAGATGAGTTCCCTATTGGTTTAGATCTGAATGTTCTATTGTAGATGAGCTCCCTATTGGTTTAGATCTGAATGTTCCATTGTAGATGAGCTCCCTATTGGTTTAGATCTGAATGTTCTATTGTAGATGAGCTCCCTATTGGTTTAGATCTGAATGTTCTATTGTAGATGAGCTCCCTATTGGTTTAGATCTGAATGTTCTATTGTAGATGAGCTCCCTATTGGTTTAGATCTGAATGTTCTATTGTAGATGAGCTCCCTATTGGTTTAGATCTGAATGTTATATTGTAGATGAGCTCCCTATTGGTTTAGATCTGAATGTTCCATTGTAGATGAGCTCCCTATTGGTTTAGATCTGAATGTTCTATTGTAGATGAGCTCCCTATTGGTTTAGATCTGAATGTTATATTGTAGATGAGCTCCCTATTGGTTTAGATCTGAATGTTCCATTGTAGATGAGCTCCCTATTGGTTTAGATCTGAATGTTCCATTGTAGATGAGTTCCCTATTGGTTTAGATCTGAATGTTCTATTGTAGATGAGCTCCCTATTGGTTAGATCTGAATGTTCCATTGTAGATGAGCTCCCTATTGGTTTAGATCTGAATGTTCTATTGTAGATGAGCTCCCTATTGGTTTAGATCTGAATGTTCTATTGTAGATGAGCTCCCTATTGGTTTAGATCTGAATGTTCTATTGTAGATGAGCTCCCTATTGGTTTAGATCTGAATGTTATATTGTAGATGAGCTCCCTATTGGTTTAGATCTGAATGTTCCATTGTAGATGAGCTCCCTATTGGTTTAGATCTGAATGTTCTATTGTAGATGAGCTCCCTATTGGTTTAGATCTGAATGTTCTATTGTAGATGAGCTCCCTATTGGTTTAGACCTGAATGTTATATTGTAGATGAGCTCTCTATTGGTTTAGATCTGAATGTTCTATTGTAGATGAGCTCCCTATTGGTTTAGATCTGAATGTTCTATTGTAGATGAGCTCCCTATTGGTTTAGACCTGAATGTTATATTGTAGATGAGCTCTCTATTGGTTTAGATCTGAATGTTCTATTGTAGAAGAGCTCCCTATTGGTTTAGATCTGAATGTTCTATTGTAGATTAGCTCCCTATTGGTTTAGATCTGAATGTTCTATTGTAGAAGAGCTCCCTATTGGTTTAGATCTGAATGTTCTATTGTAGATGAGCTCCCTATTGGTTTAGATCTGAATGTTCTATTGTGGGTGAGCACCCTATTGGTTTAGACCTGAATGTTATATTGTAGATGAGCTCCCTATTGGTTTAGATCTGAATGTTATATTGTAGATGAGCTCCCTATTGGTTTAGATCTGAATGTTCCATTGTAGATGGCTCCCTATTGGTAGATGAGCTCCCTATTGGTTTAGATCTGAATGTTATATTGTAGATGAGCTCCCTATTGGTTTAGATCTGAATGTTATATTGTAGATGAGCTCCCTATTGGTTTAGATCTGAATGTTCCATTGTAGATGAGCTCCCTATTGGTTTAGATCTGAATGTTCTATTGTAGATGAGTTCCCTATTGGTTTAGATCTGAATGTTCTATTGTAGATGAGCTCCCTATTGGTTTAGATCTGAATGTTCCATTGTAGATGAGCTCCCTATTGGTTTAGATCTGAATGTTCTATTGTAGATGAGCTCCCTATTGGTTTAGATCTGAATGTTCTATTGTAGATGAGCTCCCTATTGGTTTAGATCTGAATGTTCTATTGTAGATGAGCTCCCTATTGGTTTAGATCTGAATGTTCTATTGTAGATGAGCTCCCTATTGGTTTAGATCTGAATGTTATATTGTAGATGAGCTCCCTATTGGTTTAGATCTGAATGTTCCATTGTAGATGAGCTCCCTTTTGGTTTAGATCTGAATGTTCTATTGTAGATGAGCTCCCTATTGGTTTAGATCTGAATGTTCTATTGTAGATGAGCTCCCTATTGGTTTAGACCTGAATGTTATATTGTAGATGAGCTCCCTATTGGTTTAGATCTGAATGTTCCATTGTAGATGAGCTCCCTATTGGTTTAGATCTGAATGTTATATTGTAGATGAGCTCCCTATTGGTTTAGATCTGAATGTTATATTGTAGATGAGCTCCCTATTGGTTTAGATCTGAATGTTCCATTGTAGATGAGCTCCCTATTGGTTTAGATCTGAATGTTCTATTGTAGATGAGTTCCCTATTGGTTTAGATCTGAATGTTCTATTGTAGATGAGCTCCCTATTGGTTTAGATCTGAATGTTCCATTGTAGATGAGCTCCCTATTGGTTTAGATCTGAATGTTCTATTGTAGATGAGCTCCCTATTGGTTTAGATCTGAATGTTCTATTGTAGATGAGCTCCCTATTGGTTTAGATCTGAATGTTCTATTGTAGATGAGCTCCCTATTGGTTTAGATCTGAATGTTCTATTGTAGATGAGCTCCCTATTGGTTTAGATCTGAATGTTATATTGTAGATGAGCTCCCTATTGGTTTAGATCTGAATGTTCCATTGTAGATGAGCTCCCTATTGGTTTAGATCTGAATGTTCTATTGTAGATTTGCTCCCTATTGGTTTAGATCTGAATGTTCTATTGTAGATGAGCTCCCTATTGGTTTAGACCTGAATGTTATATTGTAGATGAGCTCTCTATTGGTTTAGATCTGAATGTTCTATTGTAGATGAGCTCCCTATTGGTTTAGATCTGAATGTTCTATTGTAGATGAGCTCTCTATTGGTTTAGACCTGAATGTTATATTGTAGATGAGCTCTCTATTGGTTTAGATCTGAATGTTCTATTGTAGATGAGCTCCCTATTGGTTTAGATCTGAATGTTCTATGTAGATTAGCTTCCCTATTGGTTTAGATCTGAATGTTTCTATTGTGGTGAGCACCCTATTGGTTTAGACCTGAATGTTATATTGTAGATGTGCTCCTATTGGTTTAGATCTGAATGTTATATTGTAGATGAGCTCCCTATTGGTTTAGATCTGAATGTTCTATTGTAGATGAGCTCCCTATTGGTTTAGATCTCAATGTTCCATTGTAGATGAGCTCCCTATTGGTTTAGATCTGAATGTTCTATTGTAGATGAGCCTCCCTATTGGTTTAGATCTGAATGTTCTATTGTAGATGAGCTCCCTATTGGTTTAGATCTCAATGTTCCATTGTAGATGAGCTCCCTATGGTTTAGATCTGAATGTTCTATTGTAGATGAGCTCCCTATTGGTTTAGATCTGAATGTTCTATTGTAGATGAGCTCCCTATTGGTTTAGATCTGAATGTTCTATTGTAGATGAGCTCCCTATTGGTTTAGATCTCAATGTTCCATTGTAGATGAGCTCCCTATTGGTTTAGATCTGAATGTTCTATTGTAGATGAGCTCCCTATTGGTTTAGATCTGAATGTTCTATTGTAGATGAGCTCCCTATTGGTTTAGATCTGAATGTTATATTGTAGATGAGCTCCCTATTGGTTTAGATCTGAATGTTCTATTGTAGATGAGCTCCCTATTGGTTTAGATCTGAATGTTCTATTGTAGATGAGCTCCCTATTGGTTTAGATCTGAATGTTATATTGTAGATGAGCTCCCTATTGGTTTAGATCTGAATGTTCCATTGTAGATGAGCTCCCTATTGGTTTAGATCTGAATGTTCTATTGTAGATGAGCTCCCTATTGGTTTAGATCTGAATGTTCTATTGTAGATGAGCTCCCTATTGGTTTAGATCTGAATGTTCTATTGTAGATGAGCTCCCTATTGGTTTAGATCTGAATGTTCCATTGTAGATGAGCTCCCTATTGGTTTAGATCTGAATGTTCTATTGTAGATGAGCTCCCTATTGGTTTAGATCTGAATGTTCTATTGTAGATGAGCTCCCTATTGGTTTAGATCTGAATGTTCCATTGTAGATGAGCTCCCTATTGGTTTAGATCTGAATGTTATATTGTAGATGAGCTCCCTATTGGTTTAGATCTGAATGTTATATTGTAGATGAGCTCCCTATTGGTTTAGATCTGAATGTTCCATTGTAGATGAGCTCCCTATTGGTTTAGATCTGAATGTTCTATTGTAGATGAGTTCCCTATTGGTTTAGATCTGAATGTTCTATTGTAGATGAGCTCCCTATTGGTTTAGATCTGAATGTTCCATTGTAGATGAGCTCCCTATTGGTTTAGATCTGAATGTTCTATTGTAGATGAGCTCCCTATTGGTTTAGATCTGAATGTTCTATTGTAGATGAGCTCCCTATTGGTTTAGATCTGAATGTTCTATTGTAGATGAGCTCCCTATTGGTTTAGATCTGAATGTTCTATTGTAGATGAGCTCCCTATTGGTTTAGATCTGAATGTTATATTGTAGATGAGCTCCCTATTGGTTTAGATCTGAATGTTCCATTGTAGATGAGCTCCCTATTGGTTTAGATCTGAATGTTCTATTGTAGATGAGCTCCCTATTGGTTTAGATCGGAATGTTCTATTGTAGATGAGCTCCCTATTGGTTTAGATCTGAATGTTATATTGTAGATGAGCTCCCTATTGGTTTAGATCTGAATGTTCTATTGTAGATGAGCTCCCTATTGGTTTAGATCTGAATGTTCTATTGTAGATGAGCTCCCTATTGGTTTAGATCTGAATGTTATATTGTAGATGAGCTCCCTATTGGTTTAGATCTGAATGTTCCATTGTAGATGAGCTCCCTATTGGTTTAGATCTGAATGTTCTATTGTAGATGAGCTCCCTATTGGTTTAGATCTGAATGTTCTATTGTAGATGAGCTCCCTATTGGTTTAGATCTGAATGTTCCATTGTAGATGAGCTCCCTATTGGTTTAGATCTGAATGTTCTATTGTAGATGAGCTCCCTATTGGTTTAGATCTGAATGTTCTATTGTAGATGAGCTCCCTATTGGTTTAGATCTGAATGTTATATTGTAGATGAGCTCCCTATTGGTTTAGATCTGAATGTTATATTGTAGATGAGCTCCCTATTGGTTTAGATCTGAATGTTCCATTGTAGATGAGCTCCCTATTGGTTTAGATCTGAATGTTCTATTGTAGATGAGTTCCCTATTGGTTTAGATCTGAATGTTCTATTGTAGATGAGCTCCCTATTGGTTTAGATCTGAATGTTCCATTGTAGATGAGCTCCCTATTGGTTTAGATCTGAATGTTCTATTGTAGATGAGCTCCCTATTGGTTTAGATCTGAATGTTCTATTGTAGATGAGCTCCCTATTGGTTTAGATCTGAATGTTCTATTGTAGATGAGCTCCCTATTGGTTTAGATCTGAATGTTCTATTGTAGATGAGCTCCCTATTGGTTTAGATCTGAATGTTATATTGTAGATGAGCTCCCTATTGGTTTAGATCTGAATGTTCCATTGTAGATGAGCTCCCTATTGGTTTAGATCTGAATGTTCTATTGTAGATTTGCTCCCTATTGGTTTAGATCTGAATGTTCTATTGTAGATGAGCTCCCTATTGGTTTAGACCTGAATGTTATATTGTAGATGAGCTCTCTATTGGTTTAGATCTGAATGTTCTATTGTAGATGAGCTCCCTATTGGTTTAGATCTGAATGTTCTATTGTAGATGAGCTCTCTATTGGTTTAGACCTGAATGTTATATTGTAGATGAGCTCTCTATTGGTTTAGATCTGAATGTTCTATTGTAGATGAGCTCCCTATTGGTTTAGATCTGAATGTTCTATTGTAGATGAGCTCCCTATTGGTTTAGACCTGAATGTTATATTGTAGATGAGCTCTCTATTGGTTTAGATCTGAATGTTCTATTGTAGAAGAGCTCCCTATTGGTTTAGATCTGAATGTTCTATTGTAGATTAGCTCCCTATTGGTTTAGATCTGAATGTTCTATTGTAGAAGAGCTCCCTATTGGTTTAGATCTGAATGTTCTATTGTAGATTAGCTCCCTATTGGTTTAGATCTGAATGTTCTATTGTGGGTGAGCACCCTATTGGTTTAGACCTGAATGTTATATTGTAGATGTGCTCCCTATTGGTTTAGATCTGAATGTTATATTGTAGATGAGCTCCCTATTGGTTTAGATCTGAATGTTCTATTGTAGATGAGCTCCCTATTGGTTTAGATCTCAATGTTCCATTGTAGATGAGCTCCCTATTGGTTTAGATCTGAATGTTATATTGTAGATGAGCTCCCTATTGGTTTAGATCTGAATGTTATATTGTAGATGAGCTCCCTATTGGTTTAGATCTCAATGTTCCATTGTAGATGAGCACCCTATTGGTTTAGACCTGAATGTTATATTGTAGATGAGCTCCCTATTGGTTTAGATCTGAATGTTATATTGTAGATGAGCTCCCTATTGGTTTAGATCTGAATGTTCTATTGTAGATTAGCTCCCTATTGGTTTAGATCTGAATGTTCTATTGTAGAAGAGCTCCCTATTGGTTTAGATCTGAATGTTCTATTGTAGATTAGCTCCCTATTGGTTTAGATCTGAATGTTCTATTGTGGGTGAGCACCCTATTGGTTTAGACCTGAATGTTATATGATCGGCGAGATCCCCATTGGTTTAGATACTTCAACAACATGTTGGAGTGTTCCAATATATGACCCTATATGTGGGATGCACAGGTAGCATCTATGGCACTTGCGCTTAGAAATGTAAATATCTACGTAGTCGAATTGTGACATCAAATCAAATCAAATCACATTTATTTATATAGCCCTTCGTACATCAGCTGATATCTCAAAGTGCTGTACAGAAACCCAGCCTAAAACCCCAAGCAGCAAGCAATGCAGGTGTAGAAGCATGTTAGTAATGGTCTGGAACAGAAACCTGGATACACAGTAGCCCCCCCAGGACTGTACGTTACCCTCCATGTCTCTGTGTGATGTGAATGTTCTATCCCAGGTGAGATTCCTGACCTGTTCCCAGATGACGAGGTTGAGAACATCATCGGGAGCGTCAGGAACGAGGTGCGAGGACTTGGAATGATGGACACCCGGGAAAACTGCTGGAAGTTCTTCATCGATCGAGTCCGCAAGCAGCTCAAGGTGACAAACTGTCTTGCTCAGGGACATGGAGCGTTTCTTTGAATTTCAGACCTCTCTCGGGTGTAAGAAGTTGAGAAACATGAATAATAATAATTGAAATATTGAAATGAAACTGGTCTAGAAGTGGTTGTAAACAGGTTTCTGTAACCAGCTTTGCCTTCTGAGTTGTTACCACTTCCTGTGTCAGACCATAGAGATTTATACTATTCAGAGGTTCATGACATTTTTCAGATACATTTTTTGTTGTTGTAAGGTCTAGTCTTATTATATTGCTGTGAGAGCTGTAGTTTGGGTATGAACTGTAGGCCAGCATTTCTCTCTGTGTGACTACAGTCCTGATGAGATCGTGCCACCACTATACCCTGTTGTCTGAGGGAAAGTGTCAGGCCAGGGGTTAGCAGTATTATTATTATGATGCGGTTTGGAGCAGAATAAATGAGGGTAGTAGAGTCCCATGGGTCGGTGTTTAGAGAGGCTGGATCACACACATATACACAAACACACACACACACACACACAAATACAAAGGTGGACACACATACACACACATAAACACATACAGCTGGATTCCTCATCCCTGTGCTAGGTAGGTGGCTGTGTGTTTCTCCCCTGGGGGCAGTGGGCTGACGGTGTGTGTGTGTGTGTGTGTGTGTGTGTGTGTGTGTGTGTGTGTGTGTGTGTGTGTGTGTGTGTGTGTGTGTGTGTGTGTGTGTGTGTGTGTGTGTGTGTGTGTGTGTGTGTGTGTGTGTGTGTAGGTGGCCCTGTGCTTTTCTCCGGTGGGCAGTAAGTTGCGGGTGCGTAGCAGGAAGTTTCCAGCTGTGGTTAACTGTACAGCCATCGACTGGTTCCATGAGTGGCCACAGGAGGCGCTGGAGTCTGTCAGCCTCAAGTTCCTACAAGAGGTCGACAACATTGAGGTGAGATCTCTCCTTCTCTCTCTTTTTCTCTCACACTTTTCTTTCCCACTCTCTCTCTCATTCTCTCTCTCTCTCTGTTTCTCTCACACACATTCCTTTCTCTCTCATTCTCTCTCCCTCTCTTTCGTAATCGTCATCCACAATAAAACCTCTAACACTCTACCTCTGTTGTCCTCCCAGCCGGAGCTGAAGGAGTCAGTGAGTAAGTTCATGGCCTACGTCCACGTCAGTGTGAACCACACCTCCAAGGAGTACCTGTCCAATGAGAGGCGCTATAACTACACCACGCCCAAGTCCTTCCTGGAGCAGATCAAGCTGTACCAAAGCCTGCTGGCCAATAAGAGCAGAGATCTCACCATGAAGATGGAACGCCTGGAGAACGGTCTACAGAAACTCAACAGCACCTCCGCTCAGGTCAGACCTTACCTTACTTTATTCTATCTTAACCTACAGTACCAGCCCCTTCCTCACATTAACCACCAAGATGGAGAGGCTGAAGAATGGCCTGTAGAAACTCAATAGCTCCTCTGCTCAGGAGATTTTTAAGCCTTGAGACAATTGAGACATGGATTGTGCATATGTGCCATACAGAGGGTGAATGTGCAAGACAAAAGATTTAAGTGCCCTTGAACGGGGTATGGTAGTAGGTGCCAGGCACACCAGTTTGAGTGTGTCAAGAACTGCAATGCTGCTGTTTTTTTTAGCTCAACAGTTTCCCGGGTGTATCAAGAATAGCCCACCACCCAAAGAACATCCAGACAACTTGACACAACTGTGAGAGGTATTGGAGTCAGCATAGGCCAGCATCCCTGTGGAACGCTTTTGACACCTTGTAGAGTCATCAACCAATTGAGGCTTTCCTGAGGGCAAATGGGGGTGCAACTCAATATTAGGTTAGGTGTTCCTAATGTTTTGTACACTCAGTGTATGTTCCCTGATTCAACACTTGAAGGGACATGAACACATCAGCAAGTCCCACACACAGGAAAGTCTAATTATAGTGTTGGTGACACACACACCCTCCAACGTTACTAGCATTAATGCATTACAATGTGTCACCAACCCCCTATAGGAATACCCAGCAGGTCACATACATACATTACAGCACATACTTACCCTGTAATTGTGTTGACTGTTCATTACAGTTACACCCCCTGACCCCTTTTACAACAGGCTTCATTAATGGTCGTTCTATATGTGTTCACGTCCCTATGACAAGCCTCTTGCAATAAATGTACTTGTTTTGTAACATCAACACTTAATTCAGAAAGTCAGAGGTCGGCTGTCTGGTAAACAACAATAAACAAGGTTGCAGGGGTTAAAGCGGGGAGATGAGGCTGAAAATGACTCATCGGTTCCCCAGAGAACATATTAAAGGGATTCCTGTGGGCTGTATTCAGCTCCTCTGGTCTGGATTTTGGTCTGTTTTTGCGGCAGCCATCTTGGATGATGAGTGTTAATACTGTTTTAATGAGAGGAGAGAGAGTGGGTTGGAGCTGAGATGCGCTGATACCACAGGATGTATCTGGGAGCGGATCAGGGGAGCTGAGTTCTTGCGCTGCACACACATGCACATACACGTGTGTGTGTGTGTGTGTGTGTGTGTGTGTGTGTGTGTGTGTGTGTGTGTGTGTGTGTGTGTGTGTGGCTCCTAGACTTGCCTCTATCAGTGTAGAGTTGCGTGGGCGAACAGTGCTCTTATACTCTTTATAATGAACCTACACACACAAACACACACACACACCCACACACACACCCACACACGCACGCACACACACACACACACACACACACACACACACACACACACACACACACACACACACACACACACACACACACACACACACACCTCCTCCTCTTCTTTTGTCTCTCTGACACTAATCGCTGTGGGAGGCTAATGTCTCATCTCCAGTCGTGTAAATGTGAGGGTTCTAACCTCCAATCTACCCTCATCCACAGATCCCTGACAGGGAGCCAGATAAAGGAAAAATAGGAGGTTATATATAAAAATGATTTAAAGGCCCAATGCAGACGTTTTTATATATCAATATCAAATACTTTCTAGGTAACAATTAAGTTGTAGATTGTATTTTCAACCAGCAACTATCCAATTGTTTCACACTTGTACAGTGTTAGTGTCATTAGCTGTTGTAAAATATTATTGAAAACATAGGAAAACTTAATTTCAACTGCACTGGGCCTTTAATGTTTAAGGGAAAATAGTTATTCTTCTTCAACCACGTTTCTCTGTTCTGATAACATGATCTGATGAGTTCTAGTGTATCGGTCCCAGACTCCCAGTCTGATGGTTATGGTGCTGTAGGGGAAAATACCTGCTCTCCTGTAAATTAGATCTTGGAAATAACTTTAGGTTTGTTTAGATCCACCTGGACAGAATTTCATCTTCCATAGAGGGAGGGTGTTAAGGCAGTTATACGGATATTAATCGATAAAGACAATGCACCCTGTGTAGAAGCTAGGGTATTATGTGTGGGTGTTAGATAGCCCCATACACAGTGGTACGTGTTTACATGTACATAGAGAGCTGTCCAGATGTAGAGCGATTTCACTGTTTATCTCACAGCCACGTCTCACAACAATTAGCTATCGCTCTCTCGCAATCCATCTCTTTCTCTCCCTCCCTCTCTCTCCCTCTCTCTCTCTCTCTCTCTGTCTCTCCCTCTCTCTCTCCATCCCTCTGTCTCTCTCTCTCTCTCTCTCTCTCTCTCATTCCCTCCATCTCCCCCTCCCACCCATCACTCTGATGGCTCACTCGGTGCTCGTCAGGTTCTGTCTGGGTTGATTTCATCAGGACCCAGCAGAGACATCTTCTACACAACACCCTCAGCACTCTCACGTCATGTTTAGTTAATTATCTCAAAGAACAACAAATATCACTCTGTTTTATTTCCCCTGTGCAACATTTTGACGAAGTCAGATGGTAATGTAGAAACATGCATGGATTCTGTGGAAATTGTGTGTGTTTCAGGTTTTCATTTGTGTGTGGTGTGTGTGGCATGAGTGGGTGTGTGTGGCATGAGTGGGTGTGTGTGGCATGAGTGTGTGTGTGTGGCATGAGTGTGTGTTTGTACCTGCATGCATGCATGTGTGTGTGTGTGTGTGTCTGTCTGTGTGTGTCTGATTACAGTTCTAGCGCCTAACGCTATTAAATTATCCAGTAGATACAGTTGAAGTCTGAAGTTTACATACACTTAGGTTGGAGTCATTAAAACTTGTTTTTCAACCACTCCACAAATTTCTTGTTAACAAACTATAGTTTTGCCAAGTCTGTTAGGACATCTACTTTGTGCCTGACACAAGTAATTTTTCCAACAATTGTTTACAGACATATTATTTCACTTATAATTCACTGTGTCACAATTCCAGTGGGTCAGAAGTTTACATACACTAAGTTGACTGTGCCTTTAAACAGCTTGAAAAATTCCAGAAAATGATGGAATGGCTTTAGAAGCTTCTGATAGGCTAATTGACATAATTCCAGTCAATTGGAGGTGTACCTGTGGATATATTTCAAGGCCTACCTCGAACTCAGTGCCTCTTTTGCTTGACATCATGGGAAAATCAAAAGAAGTCAGCCAAGACCTCAGAAAAAAATCGTAGACCTCCACAAGTCTGGTTCATCATTGGGAGCAATTTCCAAACGCCTGAAGGTTTTTATTTTTAATTTTTTAAATTTCACCTTTATTTAATCAGGTAGGCTAGTTGAGAACAAGTTCTCATTTGCAACTGCGACCTGGTCAAGATAAAGCAAAGCAGTTCAACACATACAACAACACAGAGTTACACATGGAATGAACAAAACATACAGTCAAAAAAATAAAAAATACCGCATTAATCTGTACAAACAATATAAACACCATGGGATCACACAGCCATCATGCTGCTCAGGAAGGAGACACATTCTGTCTCCTAGAGATGAACATACTTTGGTGCGAAAAGTGCAAATCAATCCCAGAACAACAGCAAAGGACCTTTTGAAGATGCTGGAGGAAACCGGTACAAAAGTATCAATATCCACAGTAAAACGAGTCCTATATTGACATAACCTGAAAGGCCGCTCAGCAAGGAAGAAGCCACTGCACCAAAACCGCCATAAAAAAGCCAGACTACGGTTTGCAACTGCACATGGGGACAAAGATCGTACTCTATGGAGAAATGTCCTCTGGTCTGATGAAACAAAAATATAACTGTTTGGCCATAATGACCATCGTTATGTTTGGAGGAAAAAGGGGAAGATTTGCAAGGCGAAGAACACCATCTGAACCGTGAAGCACGGCGGTGGCAGCATCATGTTGTGGGGGTGCTTTGCTGCAGGAGGGACAGGTGCACTTCACAAAATAGATGGCATCGTGAGGGAGGAAAATTATATGGATATATTGAAGCAGCATCTCAAGACATCAGTCAGGAAGTTAAAGCTTGGTCACAAATGGGTCTTCCAAATGGACAATGACCCCAAACTTCCAAAGTTGTGGCAAAAGGCTTAATAGGGACAACAAAGTCAAGGTCTTGGAGTGGCCGTCACAAAGCCCTGACCTTAATCCCAGAGAATTTGTGGGCAGAACTGAAAAAGCGTGTGCGAGCAAGAAGGCCTTCAAACCTGACTCAGTTACACCAGCTCTGTCAGGAGGAATGGGCCACAATTCACCCAACTTATTGTGGGAAGCTTGTGGAAGGTGTCCGTTTGACCCAAGTTAAACAATTCAAAGGCAATGCTACCGAATACTAATTGAGTGTATGTAAACTTCTGAAGCCCTGGGAATGTGATGAAAGAAATAAAAGCTAAAATAAATCATTCTCTCTGCTATTATTCTGACATGTCGCATTCTTAAAATAAAGTGGTGATCCTAAGTGACCTAAAACAGGGAATTTTTTACAAGTATTAAATGTCAGGAATTGTGAAAAACTGAGTTTAAATGTATTTGTCTAAAGTGTATATAAACTTCCGACTTCAACTGTATACACTACCGTTCAAACGTTTGGGGTCACTTAGAAATGTTCTTGATTTTGAAAGAAAAGCACATTTTTTTGTCCATTAAAACAACATCAAATTGATCAAAAATACAGTGTAGACATTGTTAATGTTGTAAATGACTATTGTAGCTGGAAACGGCAGATTTTTTATGGAATATCTACATAGGCATACAGAGGCCCATTATCAGCAACCATCACTCCTGTGTTCCAATTGTGTTAGCTAATCCAAGTTTATCATTTTTAAAAGGCTAATTGATCATTAGAAAACCCTTTTGCAATTATGT
This sequence comes from Oncorhynchus kisutch, assembly GCF_002021735.2. NCBI lineage: Eukaryota > Metazoa > Chordata > Actinopteri > Salmoniformes > Salmonidae > Oncorhynchus > Oncorhynchus kisutch. Next base: position 18,594,599 of record NC_034198.2, on the reverse strand, counting down.
TAGCACAGCTGAAACTGTTGTCCTGACAATTAGGAGGCCTGCGTCTTGTGACCATAGCGTACGTGTAGGTATGTACGGCAGGACCAAATCAGAAAGATAGGTAGGAGCAGGCCCATGTAATTCTTTGTAGGTTAGCAGTAAAACCTTGAAATCAGCCCTTGCCTTAACAGGAAGCCAGTGTAGAGAGACTGATCAATTTGATGTTATTTTAATGGACAAATGTTTTTATTTTCTTTCAAAAACAAAGCGACCCCAAACTTTTGAATGGTAGTGTACATGTTATCTCTCCATTTGTCCATTTCTCTGCTTTGAGAAAATCATAGATAAAAAAAAATGTTAATAGATCAATATTATATGAATGATAGAATGATGTCTGTTCTGAGGGTTGGGTATTAAAAATGTTTGGTCCTGTAAAAACACACATCAGAGATTCTATTCGTCGATAACAGATTCATTCTGTGTGTGTAATATATGTGTTGATTTCTGCTTATAATACGTTATCATTGTGACAAAAATGATCAACAATACAGCCTTCCTGTCATCACAGATCTCATATAAGGCATGTGACACTCTGCTCTCCACCGGTCACTATTACAGATAGAAGAATCAACCAAACCTCAACCATGACCTGCCCTCTCCTATTCTCTCCTGTGATAGGTGGACGACCTGAAGGCCAAGCTGGCCGCCCAGGAGGTGGAGCTCAAGCAGAAGAACGAAGATGCTGATAGGCTGATCCAGGTAGTCGGTGTGGAAACAGAGAAGGTGGGTGGCACTGTAAAACATTGTTGGTGGTGGGTGGGTCGAGTTCCCCTCATCATTCCCTAAACAATGTATTGTAAAGTGCTTTTAGCATCTGGATAAATGCAATCCACATTTTCTAAAGCATTATTGTGAATCACTTTGAGACTTTGTGAGAAGCATTGCTGCGCACTACAATAATTCCCACATCCTTTTTCTTTGATCTATGACCAGGTGTCTAAGGAGAAGACTGTGGCGGATGAGGAGGAAGAGAAGGTGGCGGCCATAGCGGTTGTGGTCACAGGGAAACAGAGAGACTCTGAGAAGGATCTGGCCAGGGCTGAACCAGCCCTCATAGCAGCACAGGAGGCTCTTAACACTCTCAATAAGGTGCACACACAAACACACTCACAGTTTGATACCTCATGGGTTTCATTTCCATTATATCAGATTTGATATGGAATTATGGTATTTTCCACAAAATAATGTGCAAAAATCTTCACAGCTCAATGTCTGGCGGTTTCTTACTATCTAGCCCTATAGCCGTTCTCTGTTGGTTTTATATGGGAGAGCTGTGGGATTCACTAAGCACCTGAGTGGTTTAAGGTGTTCTGTGTTCACCCAACCAGAACTGACATCTCTTTTCCGGCTAGGCTACCCTCTCTAAAGACTCCAATTAGTATTCCCTGTTTTCTTCTTCTTCTTCTTCTCAAAGTCAGCAAACTGTTCCGATTTTTATCAACCTACTTTTTTTCTAGAATGCCCTGACTGAACTGCTGATTAATTGCTGATAACTACTTTATTGAAAAGTGTATTTACTGTGATACAGTATGTTGGTTGTCGCCCCTATCTGAAGATGAATGCACTAACTGTAAGTCACTCTGGATAAGAGCATCTGCTAAATGACTCAAATGTCATATACATGTAACTGTAGTCCTTTGAATGAAATCTATTCATCCTTCCCTTGCACTGAATAACCTGGCAGAGTGGAAGTCCTTCAAGTGCATTCCAGTTTTTAATCTCTGTCATTGTCTCTATCCCTCCTTCTCATTTTTTATAATAGCCTGGTCAAGCTGATGTCCTCCAAATGCACTTTCTATTTCAATCCATTCTTCCTTCCCTCCATCTCTCCCTCCAGAACAACCTGACTGAGCTGAAGTCGTTTGGTTCTCCTGTGGTGGCTGTGACCAACGTGACCGCTGCAGTCATGGTTCTGATGGCACCGGGTGGTCGGGTTCCTAAGGACCGTAGTTGGAAGGCTGCCAAGGTGATGATGGCCAAAGTAGATGCTTTCCTGGACTCCCTGGTCCATTTCAACAAGCAGAACATCCCAGAGCCCTGCCTCAAGGCCATACAGCCCTATCTACAGGTAGAGTACAGTCTTACCTACTGGTAGAGTACAGTCATACAGCCTTACCTATTGGTAGAGTACAGTCATACAGCCTTACCTGCTGGTAGAGTACAGTCATACAGCCTTACCTGCTGGTAGAGTACAGTCATACAGCCTTACCTACTGGTAGAGTACAGTCATACAGCCTTACCTGCTGGTAGAGTACAGTCATGCAGCCTTACCTGCTGGTAGAGTACAGTCATACAGCCTTACCTGCTGGTAAAGTACAGTCATGCAGCGTTACTTACTGGTACGGTCATACAGCCTTAACTACTGGTACAGTCATATAGCCTTACATACTGGTAGAGTACAGCCATACAGCCTTACCTACTGGTAGAACACAGCCATACAGCCATACCTACTGGTAGAGTACATTAATGCTGCTTTACCTACTGGTACAGTCATACAGCCTTACCTACCGGTACAGCCATACAGCCTTACCTACTGGTACAGTCATACAGCCTTCTAGTACTGTCATATAGCCTTATCTACTGGTACAGTCATACAGCCTTCTAGTACAGTCATACAGCCTTACCTACTGGTAAAGGACAGCCATACAGCCTTGCATACTGGTAGATTACAACCATACAGCTTTACCTACTGGTAGAGTACAGTCATACAGCCTTACCTACTGGTACAGTCACACAGCCATACCTACAGTACTGGTACAGTCACACAGCCATACCTACAGTACTGGTACAGTCACACAGCCTTACCTACTGGTACAGTCATAACAGCCTTACCTACTGGTACAGTCACACAGCCTTACCTACTGGCACAGTCACACAGCCTTACATACTGGTACAGTCACACAGCCTTACATACTGGTACAGTCACATAGCCTTACCTACTGTTTTACTTTAGGGAATTTGTTTAAGAATAATTCAGTGATGATAGTGTCATATTATTGTGATACTTTATTAAACCGTCTTTTGAGGAAGGTGAGAGTGTTGGAGTGTTAGAGTACCCAAGAACTCAACATGCAAGACCAGTTGTACTTACCAGCTTGCATAACCTCGGACATGATGTCAAGAAGCACATTTTCATTGAACGTGTTAATCATGTCCCTCCACCCCATGCCAACTCTGCAGGACCCAGAGTTCCAGCCCGACCTAGTGGCCTCTAAGTCCAACGCTGCGGCGGGCCTCTGCTCCTGGGTCCTAAACATCGTCAAGTTCTACCAGGTGTTCTGTGAGGTGGAGCCCAAGAGACAGGCTCTGAGCAAGGCCAACGCTGAGCTGGCTGCAGCCCAGGAAAAACTCACAGTCATCAAGACCAAGATCAACGTGAGTTAACCCAACACTGATCAGGTTGAATCTGATTTAGAAACAGTTCTTAGACTTGGTTTTATAGTCCACGATATCATGGTATCAGAAGTCACATTTTGAAAATGTAATTCATCTAATTACCTAATAATAAATTGTATGTTTCTTTAAGGGAGTATAAAATACATTCTATTCAGAGGCTGTTATAGGCATCAAGAAATACATCTCAAGATGACAATCCCAATAGCTGTAAATAATAGCTGTGAGTCAACGGCCTATTGTGTATTTGACATTCAGACCCTCATCCGTAGCAGCCTCTATGCAGTCCCTCTTTATGAAGTCAGACCATGTAGCAGCCCTGCCGTAGCAGCCGCCTTGCTGTCTGCCATGTCCAACCCTGAAGGGTTTCTAGTTTAGACTCTAATAAGTTCCAAATCCACTTTTTTTCCCGCCTGTCGTTTGTTCAACTGTCAGCCAAAGCATTTGTGTAGAAAATGGCTCCTGAGCCAGGGGGAATTAGCAATCCTCAGTATCATATAATATGAACCTGTGTGTCTCCACCAATTAATTGTGTTTGTCCTTGTAATAACTGCCTCCATATGCCTAATAAATCCTTTGTGGAGATTGATCACATTTCAGCAACTTTCAGAAAACTGTGAAAGTTTTGTTTCATCCGGAGTAGCTTGTCGTCGGGTAACAAGCGTTTAGATCATTTGAAGTTTTATCTGTCAATTTACCAAGCTCTGTCTCTCTCTCTCTCTGTCTCTCTCTCTGTCTCTCTCTCTGTCTCTCTCTGTGTCTCTCTCTGTCTCTCTCTCCTGTGTGTGTGTGTGTGTGTGTGTGTGTGTGTGTGTGTGTGTGTGTGTGTGTGTGTGTGTGTGTGTGTGTGTGTGTGTGTGTGTGTGTGTGTGTGTGTGTGTGTGTGTGTGTGTGTGTGACAGCACCTTAATGAGAACCTGGCCAAGCTGACAGCCAAGTTTGAGAAAGCCACGGCCGACAAGCTCAAATGCCAGCAGGAGGCTGAGTCCACCGCTCGCACCATCTCTCTTGCCAACCGCCTGGTGAGTTGGCCAGACTCACACACACACACACTTACCTGGGGGCATACACATCGCCTGCTGATCAGTATTCAGTAAGGAGATGTGTTGTGTTGACAGTGTGAGGGTGGTAATCTCCACTTGATGAGAGACAGGCCAACAAAGGAATAGAAGGATCAGCATTTTCTAAAAGTGTCAAACAACATTGTAATCATTATTGCTAAGTTAAGCTTATTATTTCCAAACCAGCTGTGTTCTATAACTTTATCACACCTCTATTCATTGATGTTATTGTAATTAAGACAGGCTACTGACGGTATACTTTTTTAATGAGTCTACAGCTAGCAGGGTGCAGTGTGGGTAATCAGTGTCACTCAGGGCAGAATGCTAATTGTAGAGCCTTAACTTTGACTTTTGTGTTAATCATGCCTTGGTATCAATATGAGATTTGCATGAAAATTCTAGATTTTTTAAATATTTTTTTTTTTACTTAACCAGGCAAGTCCGTAAAGAACAAATTCTTATTTACAATGACGGCCTACCCCTGCCAAACCCAGACGACACTGGGCCAATTTTGCACCGCCCTATGGGACTCCCAATTACGTCCGGATGTGATGTACATCCTGGATTCGAACCAGGGACTGTAGTGACGCCTCTGGCACTGAGATGCAGTGCCTTAGACCGCTGCACCACTTTAATTGTGATCTGGCCTGTCTCACTCCATGGTTATGTGTGGTGTTGTGTCCTGCCGCGTCACATTGTGTTGTGTTCTGTAGGTAGGTGGTCTGGCGTCGGAGAACGTGCGTTGGGCGGAGGCAGTGGAGAGTTTCAGACGTCAGGAGAGGACTCTGTGTGGGGACGTCCTCCTCATCACAGCGTTTGTCTCCTACCTGGGATACTTCACTAAGCGCTACCGACAGCAGCTCATGGACAACACCTGGAGACCATACCTCAGTCAGTTACAGGTGGGACAACACACACAGAGCCATATGCATACACACATAATAATCAACATTTCTGTTATCACATCATTGTAAAAGTGTTTGCCATTCATTTAATGAACGTCCTGTTAAGCAGCTGATGAATAGAATCAGGGCTGGACCAAAAGCCCCCCCCCCCCCCCCCCCATGAATCTCCAAGACGAGGTTGTCCACCCCTGATCCATGCCATTTCGATGCCTGTGGCTTCTATGATTGTTACTAACCACCGTCCCCCATCCCACCTCCCCTCTCTCCCAGGTGCCCATCCCAGTGACCCCTGACCTGGACCCTCTGACCATGCTGATGGACGACGCTGACATCGCGGCGTGGCAGAACGAGGGCCTGCCGGCCGATAGGATGTCCACGGAAAACGCCACCATCCTCACTTCCTGCCAGCGCTGGCCCCTCATGGTGGACCCTCAGCTACAGGGCGTCAAGTGGATCAAAAACAAATATGGAGAGGATCTACGCGTCATCCGCATCGGACAGAGAGGGTGAGTCACAAGATGGCAGCTGTTCTGGAGAGAGTTTTTGAAGAGGGTATATAATGGGCTCTCCTTGACAATCTTAATAGAGACCATAATTGCCTTTTATTGGGCAGAGTGGGTGAGAAAGACTTTACTCAGAATCACTTCCTGGTTTAATGAATTGCTATAACGATGTAGATTAAACATTTTCTTCAATGAAATTTCCACATCATTACCCATCACCGATAGTGCAGGAGACGGTTCAACAAGCATAGTACAAAAAGTCTTTAAAATATTGGGTAAAACCGATTAAGGCTTAAGCTCTTTCTAGTGACAGTAAAACTCCTATTCACGGGTCTGTGTTGACTTCTGGGCATGTGTCTCTCAGGTATCTGGACTCCATAGAGAGAGCTCTGTCTGCTGGTGACGTGGTTCTGATCGAGAACCTAGAGGATACTGTAGACCCTGTTCTAGGGCCACTACTGGGGAGAGAAACCATCAAGAAGGGCAGGTGCGTGACTCTCTAAGTGATTTCCAAAGCATTTTCCGTCAAATCTGAAACCTGCTTTAAAATAAACTTTTCAGCCAGTTCCAGTAGGCTGAATCCTACCGACCTTGCACGGTCACTGTCAGAAATTGAAGAGAGAGGTTCATTGACACATTTGAAATGTGGATTTATCCTAGTACAGCACGACTTCAATCATCACACCTCCAACTACTCTCCTCATCCTCTCTCCATCCACCTCTCCTCAGGTACATAAAGATAGGAGACAAGGAGTGTGAGTACAACCCCAGCTTTAGACTGATTCTCCACACTAAGCTGGCCAGCCCACACTACCAGCCTGAGCTCCAAGCCCAGTGTACCCTGATGAACTTTACCGTGACCAGGGATGGTCTGGAGGACCAGCTACTGGCTGCTGTGGTCAGCATGGAGAGGCCTGACCTGGAGGAACTCAAGGTGGGGCACAGTTAGCGTTTCGTCTATGATGATGGTCGTTAGCTATGTTTCCACCCCCACCCCCCAAAAATGTTTTCAAGGGAATTATCAAATATTTGCATAGCAAATATATGTACGTTTTAACAGCGGAAGAGTGTTTCCTTCAAACTGACTGGATGGTTTTGTCACAAAAACTGTTGCGATAAACAGCGAACTTCCCCAATCTCGTCTTGGTGCATGCTGTCTAGACAACAGTTTGCTGATAACGTGGAGAGGGTAGGTTATATGATGTCATATGGATAAGAGCAAGATACATTTTATTTGATAATTGGCAGCCGATCATCATGTCACCAGCATACAAATAATACCCTAGATATCTATTGGAAATTTGCATCAAGCTCATCACCGTCCATCGCATAACCACCATGTGAAGTTCATAACTTATTTCATTTGCCTATTAATCTCTTCATGCTTTTCCACGTCGTGGAGGGAGGACAACACAACACATCATGGTGTGAATCCTTGTTTACTTCAATGTGATGGTTATTATATCTTTTCCACGTCGTGGAGGGAGGACAACACAACACATCATGGTGTGAATCCTTGTTTACTTCAATGTGATGGTTATTATATATTTTCCACGTCGTGGTGGGAGGACAACACAACACATCATGGTGTGAATCCTTGTTTACTTCAATGTGATGGTTATTATATCTTTTCCACGTCGTGGTGGGAGGACAACACAACACATCATGGTGTGAATCCTTGTTTACTTCAATGTGATGGTTATTATATCTTTTCCACGTCGTGGAGGGAGGACAACACAACACATCATGGTGTGAATCCTTGTTTACTTCAATGTGATGGTTATTATATCTTTTCCACGTCGTGGAGGGAGGACAACACAACACATCATGGTGTGAATCCTTGTTTACTTCAATGTGATGGTTATTATATCTTTTCCACGTCGTGGAGGGAGGACAACACAACACATCATGGTGTGAATCCTTGTTTACTTCAATGTGATGGTTATTATATATTTTCCACGTCGTGGTGGGAGGACAACACAACACATCATGGTGTGAATCCTTGTTTACTTCAATGTGATGGTTATTATATATTTTCCACGTCGCGGAGGGAGGACAACACAACACATCATGGTGTGAACCCTTGTTTACTTCAATGTGATGGTTATTATATCAATATTGACAAGTAAAAGTGTTTCCACAGCAATTTTCCCGATCTATTTCACCACAAAAAAAATCGATACATCTAGTGTATTTGTGTTGTCGACATTAGGACATTATACCAACAAATGTGCTGTTTCCATCAGGCCTGTCAGGAGTGTTTATATACGTCCGCATAACATGGTTGGATGGAAACATGGTTATTCTGTGGTGAACGTTCTGGCACTAAACGGCCACTGTGGCTAACATGGAGAGAATCAAAAGGGATCTGAGATAGGAATTCTAGTACCGCTTCTTTACGTGCTTGAAGCTTCAGGCTTCCCTCTCATTCAACTGTTAATGTACACCACCGTTCAAAAGTTTGGAGTCACTTAGAAATGTCCTTGTTTTTGAAAGAAAAGCACATTTGTTGTCCATTAAAATAACATCAAATTGATCAGAAATACAGGGTAGACGTTGTTAATGTTGTAAATGACTATTGTAGTTGGAAACGGCAGATTTTTTGTGGAATATCTACATAAGCGTACAGAGGCCCATTATCAGCAACCATCACTCCGGTGTTCCAATGGCACGTTGTGTTAGCTAATCCAAGTTTATAATTTTAAAATGTTAATTGATCATTAGAAAAACCTTTTGCAATTATTTTAGCACTGAAACTGTTGTCCTGATTAAAGAAGCAATAAAACTGGCCTTCTTCAGACTAGTTGAGTACCTGGAGCATCAGCATTTGTGGGTTCGATTACAGGCTCAAAATGGCCAGAAACTCATCAGTCTATTCTTGTTCTGAGAAATTAAGGGATTGCCAAGAAACTGAAGATCTCATCCAATGCTGTGTACTACTCCCTTCACAGAACAGTGCAAACTGGCCCTAACCAGAATAGAAAGAGGAGTTGGAGACCCCGGTGCACAACTGAGCAAGAGGACAAGTACATTAGAGTGTCTAGTTTGAGAAACAGAAGCATCACAAGTCCTCAACTGGCAGCTTAATTAAATAGTACCCACAAAACACCAGTCTCAACGTCAACAGTGAAGAGGCGACTCCGGGATGCTGGCCTTCTAGGCAGAGTTGCAAAGAAAAAGCCATATCTCAGACTGGCCAATAAAAAGAAAAGATTAAGATGGGCAAAAGAACACAGACACTGGACAGAGGTCCAGAATCCTGGAGTCACCTCTTCACAATTGACGTTAAGACTGGTGTTTTGCGGGTACTATTTAATAATGCTGCCAGTTGAGGACTTGTGAGGTGTCTGTTTCTCAAACTAGACACTAATGTACTTGTCCTCTTGCTCAGTTGTTGCTTCTTTAATCAGAACAGTTTTCAGCTGTGCTAACATAATTGCCAAAGGGTTTTCTAATGATCAATTAGCCTTTTAAAATGATAAACTTGGATAAGCTAACCCAACGTGCTATTGGAACACAGGAGTGATGGATGCTGATAATGGGCCTCTGTACGCCTATGTAGATGTTCCATTAAACATCAATAGTAATTTACAACATTAACAATGTCTACATTGTACTTCTGATCAATTTGATGTTGTTTTAATGGACAACAAATGTGCTTTTCTTTCAAAAACAATGACATTTTTAAGCGACCCCAAACTTTTGAACGGTGGTGTGTGACGAGCATACATTACTGGAAGTGGGGAATCAACAGTGAGGATACTGTAGGAACATATGGTGTGACTCTCCCTCGGGTATCGAAACGAGCTCTAGACATTTACCAGTCAGACACTCAAACCAGTCCGGTTTCATTTAGTCTTTTCATCTTTCGTCTTCAGATACCATCTGAGAGTTAGACTGTCAAGAGTCGAGCAGGGTTTGATGTCTCTTCTCCTTAGGTGTAACTAACAACAGATTCATCAACACTGACTAGAGTCAGCGACTTTTTGCAGCCTCTCATCATTATCTCGCTCCTCTTCTTTTAACAAAGCTGCGATAGAGCCCGCGGCGGCGAGCTCTTTGATTCCAAAAACAATCGTCAGACGCTTTGATTAGCGAGACGTTAACTGGAAGGGTGATAATTATTGGGCCCTGGGTCCATCACGTAGAGAATATTGTGTGTGTGTGTGTGTGCGCGCGTGTGTGTGCACGCTCACATACGTCTGTCTGCCCTCGTCAATTAACTAGCCTCATCAACTGCATCTTGATGAGCAACTACTCAGCATTGTAATAATAATGTCGGTAAACTAGCCTGTCGCTTCAGTAACACCTCAGCATTACATCTCAAATGACACCCTATTCCCTACGCAAGTAGTTCACTATTTCTGACCATGGGATGTCACCTTGAACTGTGTACCAAAATAGCACCCTATTTTTTAGACAGCACATTACATTTAAACTTCATCCTCTGGTTGAGAATACGGTGTCATTTGAGATGCTTGGCTTGCCTTCCAGTGTTGAAGGTAATGAGAGTGGAGGGTTGTTATGTAGGGAGAGAGAATGGCCGACATGTGCAGTATCTGAATGCAGGTAACTGGAAGAATGGTCTTGATCAAAGCCCAGGAACTTAATGATGCCACATGCTCACAGCATCGACGATAACCAGGATCGGCTTTGTGTCCACGGCTGTTGGATATGGATGTCCTGAAGCCTTTAGACAGGACAGTCACTGAAACACTGCTACTATCAGCATCCCTGTCCATCCCCCGCACTCAGTAATACACACACACATGCGCGCATACACACTCAAGCACCCATGCGCGCACACACACGCACACACATTCTTGTCTTAATCTCCCTATCTCTATTCCCCACTCCCCCCCCCACCACCGCATTAAACCAAATCAGAAAGCCCAACTTTACTCAGAAACACATTCGGCTGACGGCAGTGTTTTGGGAGAGATCAGGAACTCTGATAATTGTAAAACTCAGTCAGCGGGTCGGAGTAGTGCGGAGTGGAGATTTACTGTAGCAGTGATTCTATTTACATCCAGTGGATTTCATTCAGCTTGCTGCTTGTTGGCATTGGGCCTCTGTAGGGAGGGTTTAATCAGACCTGTAGGCTTTCATCTGAAGACAAATCATCATTTCTAATAACCTGAAAACACACATGCAGACACACACACAGGGAGATGGGCACACACACACACACACAGATGGGCACATACACACACAGAGATGGGCACACACACACACAGATGGGCACACACACACAGAGAGATGGGCACACACACACAGACGGGCACACACACACAGGCGGGCACTTACAAACACACACAGAGATGGGCACACACACAGAGATGGGCACACACACAAACAGATGGGCACACACACACACACACACACACACACACACAAAGATGGGCACACACACACACACAGACGGGCACTTACAAACACAAACACACACACAGATGGGCACACGCACACAGAGATGGGCACACACACACACACACAGAGACGGCACACACACACACACACACAGACGGGCACACACACAGACGGGCATTTACAAACACAAACACACTCACAGATGGGCACACGCACACAGAGATAGGCACAGACACACACACACACACACACACAGATGGGCACACACACACAGATGGGCACACACACACACAGATGGGCACACACAAACACAAACGCACACAAAACGGCAGTGTTATTTTAAGCCGCCTGTGTGTCCCCTCAGCAAAACGCAGCGGAGAAGTGAAATGTGATTTAATGAAGCTTGTTTAATTAGCATTTCATGGAGATGGGAGGAGAGGAAGAAGAAGATGAGGAAAAAGAGGGGAAGGAAAAGACGTGATGTGGAACTCTTATCTTTTTAATTAACGTTAAAAGTTAAGCAGGGTAAACGCGTGGCTAACTCCATGCACCTGCTATCCAAACAATTCCCAGTAGAATTTGTTTATTTGGTTATAACCTGTTCTGTGTTCCCCAGGAAACAACACGTTTCCTCTCTACTGACTGATAACAATCACAGTACTGATAGGAGCCTGTAAATAGAGCCTGCCTGTAGACCTGTTTATTGTCTCTGAATCAACTTCATGCCATTATTCCTCTAATGAGTTTAGAGTTTAGCTACTGAGCTGAATAGGATAGTTTGGATACTGGATGCTGATTGGTTGATAGGCATTAGTTATTCATGATAATCCACGGGTAATAATATAATATATGCCATTTAGCAGACGCTTTTATCCATAACATTTTAGTCATGCAAGCATACATTTTACATTCGGGTGGTCATGGGAATTCGAACCCACTACCCTGGTGTTATAAACGCCATGCTCTACCAACTAAACCACAAAGGACCGTAATTTGTGATAACAGTTACATTTGAAATATTCCCGGTCCCATAGTTCAGCCAGGCAATTCATAAACTTTATCTCCACTGGAATAAAGATGTTGCCAACATTAGATGTTGTATTCAAACAGTGGGGTTTCTATAAACCTTGCTGCGCTTTGCATTCACGTCGAGCCTAAGAACAGCCCTAAACTGTGTGTTACTCTCGATACTCCACGGGTTCTCTTGCCTTATTGCTTAATGAACTCATCCAAAGTCCAGTTAAGAAGTGTCAAATGTCAACACTCCATTTTCAGAGAGGGGGACACCCAGAGAATCCCCCTAACAATTCTAATAACGGCCTCCCACTCGAGTGCAGTGTTTTTGTGTGTGTGCGTACATGAGTGTGTGTCTGATGCAGCCTAGGAGAGTGGGAGAGAGGGAGAGAAAGAGAGGGAGAGAGATCCGTTTTCCATATTGCCTCACCAGGGCTGTTCACTGGCTCTCAGTAATCATCTGCCTGAAATTATAGATGTATTATCTCTTTTTAATCCCAATTAGGGATTTCTGCTATCTGGTTAATTGTTTGTTTTTCCCAGGCCGGGTAATTACGTGAACAATATGCCGACTGAGAACTAAACATTAATAACTGACTTGTTATTAAAAATTGGGGGATGTTTTGATGTGGCGAGCTTTGCCCTCGTACAGTGGAAAGAGAGGGGAGACAGAAGAGAGGTCAAGGTCGTGACGTGAACTCACAAGGCAAATTGCTTCACTTGTACATATACTTGTTTCTCCAATTATGTACCTCCAATTATATACAGTATGTCCTTGACACCATTCTTGTTACTGATTTGGAACACATTGGCATGTAATTGTTTTGGGACTAACTAGAATCAATCACCCAACCAGGTTACAGCTAAGAAGCAATCCGTAGAAGACCAGGAAGACTGTGCAGGAAAGTTTTGGGGGGGGGATGAAACGGCAGGAGGTCAAGCAGAGCGAAGGACAACGAAACAAGGGTCCTGTCTATCTTTAAAAAGTGAAAGTTTTGTGGTACCCTGGCATTGTAAAACAAAGGGTGTTAAAACCAAAGCATTGAGGCTTTCTCAGAAGGCCAGGTTCACCTCTCCATATGGTGTGCGATGATTAATACCCCTTAATCCAGGCCATGTGCAGGCATTCAGGAGTGTGTGTGTGTGTGTGTGTGTGTGTGTGTGTGTGTGTGTGTGTGTGTGTGTGTGTGTGTGTGTGTGTGTGTGTGTGTGTGTGTGTGTGTGTGTGTGTGTGATCCGTCCAGCGCCTGTCCGTGTGTTTGTTTGGTTTACCATCAAAGCCTGTGGATCCTGCAGCAGCATCGACTCTCTCATCAGATGGCAGCAGGGTGGTGGAAGTCTGTTGGCCGCTGCTTGATGTCCTCAGCCTTGAGAGGAAGACATTCTAATCCACCCCAGAGCCTCCTCTTCATCTATCCAGATAGCCCATGCAGAGACCATTGATTGCTTCTGCCTTTGAGGCATCCTTCAGTATGCCTGCGCTGAATTAAGCCCCCACCATCACCTTTAATGCGTGTTTATCTACCACCAGCAGTAATTAGTGTCCCGAATCAAGGATGGGCCACACGTAGTTCAACAGTGTTTCTAATCAAACATGACCATCGTCCAACCCTGAGCAACCCATCGCCCTTGGTGCCTTGTTTACCTCAAGGAACTTTCGAGGTTCGCCAAGGATAGAATAGAATAGACTAGAACTTTACTGTCCACCCTGAGAGTGACATTAGCATTTGGCTTCACCTCACGAGATAAAAGATAACCCCAGGTCAGCCGCTACGGAAGAGAGAGGATTTGTTTTAATGGCGGCCATTTTACGCCTCTCTCTGTTCTCTGTCATTTTGTGTTTCAGTTCTTTATTTGTGTTTCTTTGAGTTTGTTAATCAATTAATTAACCTTTTTGACCCTTGTGTGTAGTGTCTGTGTATTTTACTGCAATGTCTTATTTCATATTTTTTAGTCCAAATGGAAAATCTTTATTTTCCATTTGTTTATTTCTGTCTGTATGTTACTGTAGTGGAACCTGACGAAGGAGCAGAATGGTTTTAAGATCACGTTGAAGATCCTGGAGGACAACCTGCTGTCCCGTCTCTCCTCCGCCTCAGGGAACTTCCTGGGAGACACAGAGCTGGTGGAGAACTTGGAGATCACCAAACGCACTGCCGCAGAGATAGAGGAGAAGGTTCTCTCTCTTTTATTATCTCAATTTTTATCTCTGTCTGTTTCTGAGTCTCTGTCTCTCTCGCTTTCTCTCTTTCTAGCTTTCTTTCTCTCTCTCTCATCTCTGTGAAATAGCAGGAGAGGAGAAGATGGTTTTGGAGTTTAGGATAGTTTGAGTTAATATTGGAGCGGGTCTGGGTTGAAATATTTACGAGTATATAAGCCTGAGGTAGACTGCCATTAGGGTTTAGCTTGTGCCTAAACTGATTTGACGGGAGAGGGGAACCTATGCTCTCTGACATATACAGTTGAAGTCAGAAGTTTACATACACCGTAGCCAAATACATTTAAACTCAGTTTTTCACCATTTCTGACATTTAATCCTAGTAAAACTTCCCTGTTTTAGGTCAGTTAGGATCACCACTTTATTTTAAGAATGTGAAATGTCAGAATAATAGTAGAGAATTATTTATTTCAGCTTTTATTTCTTTCATAACATTCCCAGTTGTTCAGAAGTTTACATACACTCAATTAGTATTTGGCAACATTGCCTTTAAATGGTTTAACTTGGGTCAAACGTTTCGGGTAGCCTTTCACAATAAGTTGGGTGAATTGTGGCCCATTCCTCCTGACGGAGCTGTTGTAACTGAATCAGGTTTGTAGGCCTCCTGGCATTAAGGTCAGGGCTTTGTGATGGCCACTCCAATACCTTGACTTTGTTGTCCTTAAGCCATTTTGCCACAACTTTGGAAGTATGCTTGGGGTCATTGTCCATTTGGAAGACCCATTTGCGACCAAGCTTTAATTCCCTGACTAATGTCTTGCGATGTTGCTTCAATATATCCATATAATTTCCCTCCTCATAATGATACCTATTTTGTGAAGTCCACCATTCCCTCCTGCAGCAAAGAACCCCCACAACATGATGCTGCCACCCCTGTGCTTCATGGTTGGGATGGTGCTCTTCGGCTTGCAAGCCTTCCCCTTTTTCCTCCAAACATAACGATGGTCATCATGGCCAAACAGTTGTTTTGTTTCATCAGACCAGAGAACATTTCTCCAAAAAGTACAATCTTTGTCCCCGTGTGCAGTTGCAAACCGTAGTCTGGCTTTTTTATGGCAGTTTTGGAGCAGTGGCTTCTTCCTTGCTGAGTGGCCTTTCAGGTTATGTTGATATAGGACTTGTTTTACTGTGGATAGAGATACTTTTGTACCTGTTTCCTCCAGCATCTTCACAAGGTCCATTGCTGTTGTTCCGTGATTCATTTGCACTTTTCGCACCAAAGTACGTTCATCTCTAGGAGACAGAACTCTCCTTCCTGAGCGGTATGACGGCTGCATGGTCCCATGGTGTATATACTTGCATACTATTGTTTGTACAGATGAATGTGGTACCTTCGGGTGTTTGGAAATTGCTCCCAAGGACGAACCAGACATATGCAGGTCTACACTTTTTTTCTGAGGTCTTGGCTGATTTCTTTTGATTTTCCCATGATGTCAAGCAAAGATGCACTGAGTCTGAAGGTAGGCCTTGAAATACATCCACAGGTACACCTCCAATTGACTCAAATGATGCCAATTAGCCTATCAGAAGCTTCTAAAGCCATGCCATCATTTTCTGGAATTTTACAAGCTGTTTAAAGGCACAGTCAACTTAGTGTATGTAAACTTCTGACCCATTGGAATTGTGTGGAGTGGTTGAAAAATGAGTTTTAATGACTCCAACCTAAGTGTATTTAAACTTTAGACTTCAACTGTAGTATGCAAAGGTACGACAAAGCTAGACGTCTGCTCTCAATGCTACTGTAAACCCTAAGCAAGCGGGGACGTCGTAGCTCTGCACCTTTTCGGAAAGCTATTAGCAATGGTACTTTATGGACCTTTTACCGCAGTGGGCTAAATCAGGGTCACAGAGAGTGTTTCTTGGTAGTCTTAAACAAATCTACTTTGAAACAAAAGTATACACCTCACACGTGGTTGTAGGCTTAAAAAAAGAAGAACCTGCACCATGTCAGATAAATAAAAAAAGCATTGACTTCTGAAAAATATGAATAACATTCCCCCCTGAAGCCACTAGAGCGTGATTTGGTCATTTGACTGCAGGAAAGGGTCATCTCCACGTCTAGCTCTTCACCTCTAGAGACTATCCTACAGATGTTTTTGAATACACAGTATATTGAGATGCTGATGCAGAGCCTCCTACTCACTGCTGACTGTACTCGCTTACTGTAGATCGAAGCGTTGGCACAGTCACAAATTGGGAAACTTGGCAAGTGAGCAGTAGAAAAGCTCTTCATTAGGCTCAAGGACACCGCTTAGAGACTGAGATGTGAGAGTGGATTCCTTTACAAAGTGCCACTACTTTGTTAATACTGGCGCAGTATGTTCAGTGAATGTGTGGCAACATATTTTTCACCTTCTCTATAGGCATGTTGAATTGGATCATTAAATTGGAAAGGCTGCTTTGTTCAGTGGGAGAGGATGTTATTGTACTCTCTGTTATAATTTGCTATAATTTCCCTGGCTGGTGAATGAATCCTCTGTGTGTTTTACGTGCCTTTGTGTGTGTATTTACGCATGTGTGTGTGTATGTGTGTTTGCTGTGTGTGTATTGCAGGTTAAAGAAGCCAAGGTGACCGAGGCCAAAATCAACGAGGCGCGGGAGCACTATCGGCCTGCGGCAGCCCGAGCATCCTTATTGTACTTCATAATGAACGACCTCAATAAGATCCACCCAATGTACCAGTTCTCTCTCAAGGTACACCCACCTCTCTATTGACCTGACCTGTTATTGACACTCCCTAGTGAGCACACACACAGTTCAGAATTCTCTCTTTCTCTACGTACATTCTCTAATAAGCCACCATGTTTCTCCCGGCCTCAGAGCTCCCCAGTGAGCTAAGTCTTTACCCACGCTGCTCTGTTTTCTGCCTTTTCCTCCATTAGTTTCCAGTGTTTTATGCTTTCTGCTCTTTGTGTTTGTCGCTTCCTAACGCTTTTATGCTTCACCTAATGTCCCTGCTATTGTCACCCTCCAAAGCACTGAGGAGTCACGGTGTGAGATATGGTTTGCAATCACACTGCTCTCTGCAGGTAGCTAGCCACCCTGGGCCAACTGTAGAGAGTTTAAAGGCCCAGTGCAGTCAAAAATGTGATGTTCCAATATTTGATATATATTTTCACACTATGATTTTGGAATAATGCTGTGGCATTTTGAAAAGGATGATGATGCCTTTTTAGTGTACGAGCTGTTTGAAAAGACCGCCTGAAATTTCAGTCTGTTTTGGTGGGATGATGTTTTGGCCTGCCTGGTGACATCAAAATTAGTTCGCCAATAAAGTAAAAGAGTTACAAACCTCTCTTCCAATAACAGCAAATGTTCCGTTTTCCCCTCCCACTCAAACCACTCCCAGCAAAATTCTTGCTTGAGAAATTGCTCTTTACTAAGAAGCTTTCTTTTACCCTGTTTTCTCCCCAATTTCGTGGTATCCAATTGGTATTTACAGTCTTGTCTCATCACTGCAACTCCCGTATGGACTCGGGAGAGGCGAAGGTCGAGAGTTGTGCGTCCTCTGAAACACAACCCAATCAAGCCGCACTGCTTCTTGACACAATGCCCACTTAACCCGGAAGCCAGCCATGTCAGCGTGCACTGCGCCCGGCCCACCACAGGAGTCGCTAGTGCGCGATAGGACAAGGACATCCCTGCCGGCCAAACCCTCCCCTAACCCGGACTGTGCGCTGCCCCATGAGTCTCCCGGTCGCGGCCTGGACTCTAACCCAGAATCTCTAGTAGCACAGCTAGCACTGATGCCTTAGATCAATGCACCACTCGAGCCCCTCTTTTTGACTATTTTAATTGAAAACAATCACAGTATGGTACTTAATTGTTACCCAGAAATGATTTGATATTGAGATAAAAACGGCTGCATTGGACCTTTCACCAGATGAAATGTCTCTGCTGTAGATAAAATGCACAGGGCAGACCCATATATTTTAAATGCAGTCAGTTGAACAATTGCCAGCCAGCTCGTACTTTGGATATGTTTCAGGAAATAAATCATTTGGGTTCTAGAAGTGTGTCTGCTATCCATTGTGTTTTTATGCTCCAGACGTTCATTGTGGCATTCCAGAATGTTCTATCCACAGTGTCTGTTATCCTAGGCAGTAATGAGTCTGTTCTATCCATTGTGTTTCTATGCTACAGGCGTTTAGTGTAGTGTTCCAGAAAGCGGTACTGAAGGCCCAGGCAGACGAGGTGTTGAAACAGAGAGTGTCTAACCTGATAGACAGCATCACTGTCCAAGTGTTCCAGTATACCACCAGAGGCCTATTCGAGTGTGATAAACTCACATACATCGCACAGCTCGTCTTCCAGGTACACAGAAAGTCAGAGTTCAAAGTTCAATAAAAGCTTTATTGTAAATTTTTGGTCAAATAGAAATGTTTTTACATGTCATTACACAGTGACGAATATTAGGTCACTGCCCTTTAAAACTTCGGAGGTCTCCTTTTCTGTCATTAAAAAAGAACAATATAGGAATTCATGTTATTTTGTCATTGTGAACCCAGATCCTGTTGATGAATAAGGAGATCAACCCTACAGAGTTAGATTTCCTGCTGAGGTATCCCGTCCAACCAGGAGTGACCTCTCCTGTCGACTTCCTTTCCAACCATTCCTGGGGCGGTATCAAGGTGAGGCAAACAGGAAGCGAAGATGTCAGACCTTCACAGTTGAGGTTGAAGACGCGTCTAACCACAGATCTAAGATCAGTTTACCCCACAAAAGCCAAACCTTCACCATCAGGGGACAACACGCTACTTTAAATCAGTGTCTAGGGATAAATTCATCCTACTACATACTTTAGAACAAACCATCCACTGACTATCCTTGTCATTTACGTATGACTGAACTCCCCTTTTCCCCTGTAGTTATTTTAGCACTTAGTCTGTTTCCACTCCATAACTCAGTACATCTGTGGAAGATAACAGAACATAATGGGTGCAGTCTACTTCCACTACAATAAAGCAACCTTGGTCCTCCAGTACCCCCAACAGTACACATTTGTATTGGTACCCTGGACAAGCACACTTGATTCAACTTGTTAACTAATCATCAAGCCCTCGATCGAATCCGGTGTGTTTGTCCAGGGCTCCAACAAAAAATGTGAACTGTTGGGGGTACTGGAGGACCGGAGTTGGGAAACTAGAGCATTACCGCTAAAACATGTATGAAATAAAAAGGCATGCCATTCTTTTTACAAAAATGTTCATTTGAGAAGTTGCTGCCTCTCAAGGGTTCACTACTCTCACATATCTATTAGGTGAAATACCACATTGTGCCACCACAGCGGCAAGATTTGTGACCTGTTGCCACAAGAAAAGGGCAACCAGTGGTGCACAAACACCATTGTAAGAGGGGGAGTGTGAGAGAGAGGGAGAGAGATCTTTCCGGAAAGGTGGGGGGCTACGACGTCCCCACTTGCTCAGGGTTTACAGTAGCGTTGAGAGCAGATGTCTGGCTACTGTACTCCAGAGAGCATAGTTCCCCCTCCCATCAAATCAGTTGATGTACAAGCTAAACCCTAATGGCAGTGTACCTCAGGCTTTCGTACTCATAAATATTTCAACCCGGACCCTCTCCACTATTAATGATCCTAAACTCCAAAACCATCTTCTCCTCTCCTGCTATTCCACAGAGATGTCGGTCTAGGTACGATTAATTTAATTCAGTCACTCTGGTTCTTATCGCGGTTAGGAACATAATCAGTTGGAGAGGATGAGATCCTGTGATAGTGCCTGGTGGCCGTGGCCCTCTTAGATGATATTAGAAGGATGGGATGGAGAGGAAGCCACAGGGGGCTGTAGTATTCTCTCCTGACCTGAGAATCTGCCAACCCAGATACTGGTAATTAACTAAGTGGAGGAGTTGGAGTGACTTCATCTTAGCTCATTAAGGGCCGTGGTGGGTATTTCCGGGGAAGGAGTTGTGATGTTCTTCGATAGGACCTTGACTTGATTGACAAAGACTGAGAGGACAGGTGTGTGTGTGTGTGTGTGTGTGTGTGTGTGTGTGTGTGTGTGTGTGTGTGTGTGTGTGTGTGTGTGTGTGTGTGTGTGTGTGTGTGTGTGTGTGTGTGTGTGTGTGTGTGTGTGTGTGTGTGTGTGTGTTTTGTGACATTCAGAGCACTCTGTGAGGCCACTGTTTTTCAGTGATCCAAAGCTGAGATAAGAACAAATGCTGTCAGATAAAAGTCTAGAGTATGTGCCAGGTTTGTGCTGCCGAAGCATATTCCCCTTTTCTACCCGCTGTTATAAACAGCCTAATGTCTACTCAGCACTATGGTTTGAATAAATACAATTCATATTGGCGTAAGAGAAGATAAGCACTCTGTCTTATTATGAGACTTTTCCAACCCAAACTTTTCTCCTTTGTGGCACTTATATGAGGTAAACAATAAGAGCAAATAACCTTTTGTTCATCCTTAGAAAGGTTTCAGAGACAGTGGGAAAATACGGTGTATATGAATTAACCCCTGCCTATATTTACATACAGTATCTACCTCAATTACCACATTAACCCCTGCCTATATGTACATACAGTATCCACCTCAATTACCACATTAACCCCTGCCTATATGTACATACAGTATCTACCTCGATTACCACATTAACCCCTGCCTATATGTACATACAGTATCTACCTCAAATACCACATTAACCCCTGCATATATGTACATACAGTATCCACCTCAATTACCACATTAACCCCTGCCTATATTTACATACAGTATCTACCTCAATTACCACATTAACCCCTGCCTATATGTACATACAGTATCCACCTCAATTACCACATTAACCCCTGCCTATATGTACATACAGTATCCACCTCAATTACCACATTAACCCCTGCCTATATGTACATACAGTATCTACCTCAATTACCACATTAACCCCTGCCTATATGTACATACAGTATCTACCTCAATTACCACATTAACCCCTGCCTATATGTACATACAGTATCTACCTCAATTACCACATTAACCCCTGCCTATATGTACATACAGTATCTACCTCAATTACCACATTAACCCCTGCCTATATGTAAATACAGTATCCACCTCAATTACCACATTAACCCCTGCCTATATGTACATACAGTATCTACCTCAATTACCACATTAACCCCTGCCTATATGTACATAGTGTCTACCTAAATTACCTCATTAACCCCTGCCTATATGTACATACAGTATCTACCTCAATTACCACATTAACCCCTGCCTATATGTACATACAGTATCTACCTCAATTACCTCATTAACCCCTGCCTATATGTACATACAGTATCTACCTCAATTACCACGTATCCCTGCCTATATGTACATACAGTATCTACCTCAATTACCACGTATCCCTGCCTATATGTACATACAGTATCTACCTCAATTACCACGTATCCCTGCCTATATGTACATACAGTATCTACCTCAATTACCACATTAACCCCTGCCTATATGTACATACAGTATCTACCTCAATTACCACATTAACCCCTGCATATATGTACATACAGTATCCACCTCAATTACCACATTAACCCCTGCCTATATGTACATACAGTATCCACCTCAATTACCACGTATCCCTGCCTATATGTACATACAGTATCTACCTCAATTACCACGTATCCCTGCCTATATGTACATACAGTATCTACCTCAATTACCACATTAACCCCTGCCTATATGTACATACAGTATCTACCTCAATTACCACGTATCCCTGCACATTTATATTGTTATGGTACTCCTTGAATATAGCTTTATTCCTGTGTGTTTTATTTCTCATGTGTTTTTATCATTTCTTTATTAGTTAACTCTGTATCATTGGGGAAGAGCTTGTAAGTAATCATTTCACTGTAATGTCTACACCTGTTGTATTCACTGCATGTGACAAATACAATCTTATTTTATTTTATGAGAACAAGAAAATGCATTCCAGTTTTGAATACATGGTTACTTTGGATGAGGGACTGTATATCTATGAATTCATCTATATTCACCAGAGTTGTAGTTTCTGGCAAATGTTTAATGCATATTTTTTTGCGTCCGCTTTCCTCTTGTACATTCATCCTCCCCATCTCAGTCTCTGTGTTCCATGGACGAGTTCCGTAACCTGGACCGGGACATGGAGGGTTCGGCCAAGCGTTGGAAGAAGTTTGTGGAGTCGGAGTGTCCTGAGAAGGAGAAGTTTCCTCAGGAGTGGAAGAATAAGAGTTCCCTACAGAGACTGTGTATGATGAGGGCCATGAGGCCTGACCGCATGACCTACGCTGTGAGGTGAAAGGTCAAATACCTTAACCTCTGACATACTGTTAGAGGATATACAGTACAACTGTGGTTCTGTTTTTTTCGTGAGGATATCTTTTGAATTTCCCTGTCCCACCAATGAACAAACATAATATAATGTAAACAGCTAACATTCAACCCAGTGAGCTAACATTTAACCCAGTGGCCATTGCCCACAGCTACAGTATGTAATAGTTATTTCATAGAAAAGTAATAAATACTATGTTTGTATGAGTGCATTTTCAGCTTTTAAACTAACCACCATAAGCCATGAGCAGTGCTCTGCATTCCGAATGTGTATATTGTACAGATAACTACCAAAATAAAGGAAACATTTGCTCAAGTGTTTCCTTTATTTGGGCAGTTACGTGTACAGTACCAGTTAAGCGTTTAGACACACCTACTCATTCAAGGGTTTTTCCTTATTTTTCCTATTTACTACATAGTAATAATAATAATAATAATAATAGTGAAGACATCAAAACTATGAAATAACACATATGGACACATACAGTATCCAAAAAAGTGTTAAAGACATCTAAATATATTTGAGATTCTTCAAAGTAGCCACCCTTTGCTTTGATGACAGCTTTGCACACTCTTTGCATTCTCTCAACCAGCTTCATGAGGTAGTCACCTGGAATGCATTTCAATTAACAGGTGTGCTTCTTAATGCGTTTGAGCCAGTCAGTTGTGTTGTGACAAGGTAGGGGTGGTATACAGAAGATAGCCCTATTTGGTAAAAGACCAAGTCTATATTATGGCAAGAACAGCTCAAAAAAGCAAAGACAAATGACAGTCCATCATTACTTTAAGACATGAAGGTCAGTCAATGCGGACAATTTCAAGAACTTTGAACGTTTCTTCAAGTGCAGTCGCAAAACCATCAAGCGCAATGATTAAACTGGCTCTCATGAGGACCGCCACAGGAAAGGAAGACCCAGGGTTACCTCTGCTGCAGAGGATAAGTTAGTTATAGTTACCAGCCTCAGAAATTGCATCTAATAATCGAATAAATGCCTCACAGAATTCAGAAAGTAATAGACATATCTCAACATCGACTGGTTGAATTGACTGGCCTCCACAATCACCCGACCTCAACCCAATTGAGATGGTTTGGGATGAGTTGGACCGCAGAGTGAAGGAAAACAAGCCAAAAAGTGCTCAGCATATGTGGGAACTCCTTCAAGACTGTTGGAAAAGCATTCCAGGTGAAGCTGGTTGAGAGAATGCCAAGAGTGTGCAAAGCTGTCATCAAGGCAAAGAGTGGTTACTTTGAAGAATCTAAAATATATTTTGATTTGTTTAACCCTTTTTTGGTTACTACATGATTCTATATGTGTTATTTCATAGTTTTGATGTCTTCACTATTATTCTACAATGTAGAAAATAGGTTTTTTTAAATAAAGAATAGCCCTTGAATGAGTAGGTGTGTCCAAACCTTCGACTGGTACTGTTTTGTATTGAACATATATCATCATGTCTCCCCACAGAGATTTTGTGGAGGAGAAGCTGGGGAGTCAGTATGTGGTTGGCAGGTCGCTTGACTTTGCTGTGTCCTTTGAAGAGTCTGGTCCCGCCACACCCATGTTCTTCATCCTCTCTCCTGGAGTAGACCCACTGAAGGATGTGGAGAAACATGGTAATGGGGTCCCTTACACTGTTAACACCAATGTGCTGTCATTACTCAAAAATGTTGAGGAAACTCGTTGCACTTAATATCAAATCAAAATTGTATTCGTCACATGCGCCGAATACAACAAGTTCCATACACCTTACAGTGAAACGCTTACTTACGGGCCCCTAACCGACTGTGCAGTTTCAGAAATATATAGTTATTTAAAATGTTTTTGTATTCAGCTGTGACTTTGGGCTAATTCATATTTAAGATAATTTACTGATTAATTACTGGAATAATTCAGTGATTTGATTGATTTAATTTGGTTATTCTCTCCAAATGAATCATTAACCGTTATAGTGTTAATACTATCAACAATATCATTTTACTATCGTCGAGCTCTGGAACCTCAAGAATCCGATCACTCGCGAAATAACTTTATGCCACAAATAGTTCATTCAATGTTTTATTTACTAGACCAAATAAGTTGGAACATGAGGTAGCTAAGAAAATACAATAACAAGGCAGGGTATAATGGGATTCAATTCAATTATTGAGGTGAGAGTCACAGGTCCGTCCGTATAAATGAATTTCCGTATTCAACTCAGGCAAGTACAATAGTACATTCACAAGACTTTTGAGGATGATATGGTCTTATTAATTGAAAGAGAAAAAGTGATTGGGCTACGTCATTGACATAGGCTTTCACAACTGTGAAATTATAGAGAGCGTCTCCAACCACGAATAGACAATGGGCTAGGCTGCCAGTTAGCCTCCGATGTGGACAATGCCAGAGCAGCATTGAACATGGGCTTGTAAATTAGATCTGCCGTCTTGCAATTACTCAGTGACTTCCACTAAGTTTCACACACAACGCCACTTTATATATATAATGTAACAGGGGAAATTACTTTTATGTCGTTGTTGCCTCTCAGTTGGGATTCTGTTATGATGGGATGAAAATGGGATTTGATGGTTGGCCAAGTCTCTCGCAACAGTAGTTGATGAGGCCAGTGGACTGAAAATAGCTCACAGCCAAAGGAGAGAGATCTCTCTCTCAGTTCTCAGTCCAGGAAAGTACATTATATTAGAGAACTTCCATACAGTGAATTCTTCCTTTGCAATCCATCCCGACTGGACCAAACACAGTCAGTTAGTCTCCAAGGCAAACAGTGCGTTTACCGGATCCCCTCTGGGATGATTGCTTCCGTCTAAGTATGATGGGAGAAGTTGATCGGAGTTTGGTTTCCAAGGAGATGGGATCACTCATGGTGTGGCCGCCCCTTGAAGAAACTTGATCTCCTCATCTGTTTGCAAATCCTGTAATTTATAGGGATACTCATAGGGCTCTGATGACCTGACATGGCATCACGAGACCACCCCGTTGATTCTAGATATTGGGGCGGCAGGGTGTCCTAGTGGTTAGAGCGTTGGACTAGTAACCGGAACGGTTGCAAGTTCAAACCCCCGAGCCGTCAAGGTACAAATCTGTCGTTCTGCCCCTGAACAGGCAGTTAACCCACTGTTCCCAGGCCGTTATTGAAAATAAGAATTTGTTCTTAACTGACTTGCCTGGTTAAATAAAGGTAAAATAAATCAAATTTTTAAAAAAATATTCAGCATCTCTGTTCTTATGGACAAACCAGAGATTTCTTCATAAGTGTCCACAGCATGTTTCTACTGCACAAAACAGTTTAACAATCTCTAGGATGAAGTACGTAGCCTGTAGGTACCAAACAGGATATTGGTCAAATGCATCCGTTCTTTGGTTCTTTGGTACCCATTTTAATGACATAGAAGAATCAGAAGAAAATTCTCACATTATGCTTCCAGTTATATCAACATGTATGAGTTTTTCAGTTTAATACATTGTTAAGGAAACGTGTTTAAATGTCCTTGCGCCATTTTCCCTTTGTCACAAAGAGTGAAAGTTAATCTCCTCCCTTGCAATACACATCTCTTGGCACTCTAAAGCCTGGATGGTTGTTTACCCAGTAACACATGCAGATCACAAGGCCGTCTGCTGACTTGCTGAAGGCGACTGTTTTCTGCCTTCTGACCCCCCTCAGGACAACTCACATTGTAAAAGGAGAAGAGGGAGAGGTGATAGCTTGTAAGAGGGCGGCGCCGCCACGAACAGAACTGTAAATCCTCCCCTGGAATGTGGGATTTAGGCTCTCGTTACAACGACTCAAACATGTAAGGGGTCCAGATTTAAGTTGTATCAGCTTGAAATTTACTAAGCCACACCTCCAATATAATTTTCCACTGTACCTTGCCTTTTTGAGTGAATTGTAGAGTTACCACCCATGACTGTATTTGTTAGTAAAAGAGACATGGTTGTGGAATCCGTTCATTTTCAGTCCTGTGGCTTTCACCAAGTGAGTTCCTAGGTGAATATTAACATTATAATTTAACTCTTTATGAGGGCATTTCTCATTAAGGCCATATTATGAGGCTTAGCTTTACCCTAATACAGTGGCCAGAAACTCATCAGGCCTGCAAGTAACTTTTCCAAAATATATATCCTGGTTGAACGATTTCCAGGAATCGTCCATATTACCGGAATTTTGCAACCCTACCTGCAAGTCACATTATGCTGGCTTGCAAAGTGATGTGTAATTCCTATTGGAATCTAGCCAGAGTTAAGATATCCAACAGTTGGAATTTTTCATAATGACTGCCAGGGTTAGGAACAGTGTTGGGAGTCTTGCCGTGTCTGAATCCTGGCTTAGGAAGGCCACCAAAAATTCTGAGATTTCCATACCCAACTATAACATTTTCCATCAAGATAGAACTGCCAAGGGGGAGGAGTTGCAGTCTACTGCAGAGATAGCCTGCAAAGTAATGTTATACTTTCCAGGTCCATACCCAAACAGTTCGAACTACTAATTTTAAAAATGACTCTCTCCAGAAATAAGTCTCTCACTGTTGCCGCCTGCTACCGACCCCCCTCAGCTCCCAGCTATGCTCTGGACACCATTTGTGAATTGATCACCCCCCATCTAGCTTCATAGTTTGTTCTGTTAGGTGACCTAAACTGGGATATGCTTAACAGTCCTAAAATCTAAGCTAGATGCCCTCAATCTCACACAAATCATCAAGGAACCCACCAGGTATAACCCTAAATCTGTAAACAAGGGCACCCTCATAGACGTTATCCTGACCAACTGGCCCTCCAAATACACCTCCGCTGTCTTCAACCAGGATCTCAGCGATCAATGCCTCATTGCCTGTATCCGCTACGGGTCCGCAGTCAAACGACCACCCCTCATCACTGTCAAACGCTCCCTAAAACACTTCTGCGAGCAGACCTTTCTAATCGACCTGGCCCGGGTGTCCTGGAAGGATATTGACCTCATCCCGTCAGTTGAGGAAGCCTGGACATTCTTTAAAAGTAACTTCCTCACCATCTTAGATCAGCATGCTCCGTTCAAAAATGCAGAACTAAGAACAGATATAGCCCTTGGTTCACTCCAGACCTGACTGCCCTCGACCAGCACAAAAACATCCTGTGGCGGACTGCAATAGCATCGAATAGTCCCCGCGATATGCAACTGTTCAGGGAAGTCAGGAACCAATACACGCAGTCAGTCAGGAAAGCAAAGGCCAGCTTTTTCAAGCAGAAATGTGCATCCTGTAGCTCTAACCCCCAAAAGTTCTGGGACACTGTAAAGTCCATGGAGAACAAGAGCACCTCCACCCAGCTGCCCACTGCACTGAGGCTAGGTAACACGGTCACGACCGATAAATCCATGATTATCAAACTTCAACAAGCATTTCTCAACGGCATCCCCCCCCCCCCCCCCCCCCCCCCCCCCGTTGTCCGGTCCTCTGGCAGTCTCTATAGGGGTGCCACAGGGTTCAATTCTCGGGCCGACTCTTTTCTCTGTATATAATTGATGTTGCTCTTGCTACGGGCGATTCCCTGATTCACCTCTACGCAGACAACACCATTCTGTATACTTCTGGCCCTTCCTTGGACACTGTGCTATCTAACCTCCAAACGAGCTTCAATGCCATACAACACTCCTTCCGTGGCCTCCAACTGCTCTTAAACGCTAGTAAAACCAAATGTATGCTTTTCAACCGTTCGCTGACTGCACGGCTGGCCATGCAGCCTGACTAGCATCACCACCCTGGATGGTTTGGACCTAGAATATGTGGATATCTATAATTACCTAGGGGTCTGGCTAGACTGTAAACTCTCCTTCCAGACTCATATCAAACATCTCCAATCTAAAATCAAATCTAGAGTGGGCTTTCTATTCCGCAACAAAGCCTCCTTCACTCACGCTGCCGAACTTACCCTAGTAAAACTGACTATCCTACCGATCCTCGACTTTGGCAATGTCATCTACAAAATAGCTTCCAATACTCTACTCAGCAAACTGGATGCAGTTTATCACAGTGCCATCTGTTTTGTTACTAAAGCACCTTATACCACCCACCACTGCGACCTGTATGCTCTAGTCGGCTGGCCCTCGCTACATATTCGCTGCCAGACCCACTGGCTCCAGGTCATCTACAAGTCCATGCTAGGTAAAGCTCCGCCTTATCTCAGTTCACTGGTCACGATGGCAACACCCACCCGTAGCACGCGCTCCAGCAGGTGTATCTCACTGATCATCCCTAAAGCCAACACCTAATTTGGCCGCCTTTCCTTCCAGTTCTCTGCTGCCTGACTGGAACGAGTTGGAGACTTTTTGGAGTTGGAGACTTTTTTCTCCCTCACCAACTTTAAACATCTGCTATCTGAGCAGCTAACCGATCGCCGCAGCTCTACATAGTCCATCAGTAAATAGCCCACCCAATTTACCTACCTCATCCCCATACTGTTTTTATTTATTTACTTTTCTGCTCTTTTGCACACCAGTATCTCTACCTGCACATGACCATCTGATCATTTATCACTCCAGTGTTAATCTGCAAAATTGTAATTATTCGCCTACCTCCTCATGCCTTTTGCACACAATGTATATAAACTCTTTTTTTCTTTTTTCTACTGTGTTATTGACTTGTTTATTGTTTACTCCATGTGTAACTCTGTGTTGTTGTCTGTTCACACTGCTATGCTTTTATCTTGGCCAGGTCG
Organism: Oncorhynchus kisutch; assembly: GCF_002021735.2. Classification (NCBI taxonomy): domain Eukaryota; kingdom Metazoa; phylum Chordata; class Actinopteri; order Salmoniformes; family Salmonidae; genus Oncorhynchus; species Oncorhynchus kisutch. Next base: position 18,565,090 of record NC_034198.2, on the reverse strand, counting down.
CAGTTGTAAATGAGAACTTGTTCTCAACTAGCCTACCTGGTTAAATAAAGGTGAAATAAAATAAATACAAATAAATAAGTAAGCAATTTCAAGTGGAACAAACATTTCAGTGTGCGAAAAATCTAACTAACTGATTGGATTAGTTTTGAAAAATGTATTTATCTTTTCTAGCATAAGATGAATCAATTAAACACTCCATGTACAGTGCATTAGGAAAGTTTTCAGTCCCCTTAACTTTTCCACATTTTCTACGCTACAGCCTTATTCTAAAATGGATTAAATTACATTTTTTCCTCATCATTCTCCACACAATACCCCATAATGACAAAGTGGAAGCAGGTTTTTAGAAATTTTGGCAAAACAAATTAAAAATACAGAAATACCTTATTTACATATTCAGACCCTTTGCTATGAGTCTCGAAATTGAGCTCAGGTGCATCCTGTTTCCATTGATCTTCCTTGTGATGTTTCTAGGACTTGTGGGAACCTGTGGTAAATTCGATTGATTGGACATGATTTGGAAAGGCACAAACGTGTCTATATAAAGGTCCCACATAAAGGTCCCACATGAATAAACACAGATAATAAACAATTCCAAAACAATCTACCTGCAGTAGAGCAAGCAGTAGAGCATGCTGGGTAAAAAGTTAATTTGTTATCACACCAGTACGTTTAGGGTCGGGTACCAGGTCAGTAAAAACCAAAGCCTCACATTTCACACGTCCCGGTGTGATCCATTATTGCTAGTCTCGAAAACCCGACCCTAAACGTACTGGTGTGATAACAAATTAACTTTTTACCCAGCATGCTCTACTGCAGGTAGATTGTTTTGGAATTGTTTATTATCTGTGTTTATTCATGTACAGTGCATTCGAAAAGTTTTCATTTTCTCTTTTTTTCCCCTCCCCAATTTCATGGTATCCAATTGTTTTTAGTAGCTACTATCTTGTCTCATCGCTACAAGTCATCGCTACAAGACGAAGGTTGAAAGTCATGCGTCCTCCGATACACAACACAACCAAGGCGCACTGCTTCTTAACACAGCACGCATCCAACCCAGAAGCCAGCCGCACCAATGTGTCAGAGGAAACACCGTGCACCTGGCGACCTTGGTTAGCGCGCACTGCGCCCGGCCCGCCACAGGAGTCACTGGTGCGCGATGAGACAAGTATATCGCTATCGGCCAAACCCTCCCTAACCCGGACGACGCTAGGCCAATTGTGCGTCGCCCCACGGACCTCCCGGTCATCGCTGGCGCTGCAGTACATCGCCCTTAACCACTGCACCACCCGGGAGGCAGTGTTTGATGATGAATATTACAATACTTCACTATTTGGTCTTATGAAAGATTCAAATGCGATTCAAATGGAAATGCGACTGACAGGGTTATATTGAACAACGTGTGAATAAAATTATTGGGCTGCAAATTTTGTAAATTTGTTTCTCCGTACCTTGGAAACACAGTAACCTAGTTTGATGTTTGAGTGAATACTCTCCAAGTCTTTTTTATGGTCTGGCGTGAAATCAGCTATCCTCTCATCATGTGATATGAGATCATTCTCCCACTGAAGCTCAGATAATTGGTCAGACACACTCGTTCAAATGCACACACACACACACACACACACACGGATAATTGATGTCCACACCCTTCTGTGCGCACGCGTGTGTGTGTTTGCACACGTGTTTGCATGCATGTGTATGACTAATTATCCAAGCCCTCCCTGTATGCGTGACCAATCACATCAAAGCTAAAGCAGCTAACCAATCAGATAGGCCTGGTGTAGAGTGTGAAGAGAGGGCCAAAGGCAACACAGATCACACAGAATGAAGAACCTTGAATCTATACACTTTACTTTAGGAAAATAATGTGGGTCTTCGCTAAATTTCAGATGGCCAATTTTTCTTAGGCGATAGTGAATCTACACTGAGTTTACAAAATATTAAGAACACCTTCCTAATATTGAATATTTGCCCTCAGAACAGACTCAATTTTGTCTGGGCATGGACAGTACAATGTGTCAAAAGCGTTACACAGGGATTCTGGCCCATGTTGACTCAAATGCTTCCAACAGTTGTCAAGTTGGCTGGATGTACTTTGAGTGGTGGACCATTCATGAAATACCCAGCAGCGTTGCAGTTCTTGACACACTCAAACCGGTGCGCCTGGCACCTACTACCATACCCTATTAAAATGCACTTAAATATTTTGCCTTGCCCATTCAGCCTCTGAATGGCACACATACACAATCCATGTCTCAATTTTGTCAAGGTTTAAAAATCCATCTTTAACCTGTCTCCTCCCCTTCATCTGCACTGATTTGAAGTGGATTTAACAAGTGACACCAATGGGGATAAAATCTATCAACTGGATTCACCTGGTCAGAGCAGGTGTTCCTAACGTTCTGTGCACTCAGTGTATAAATGAATCGCACTTTATAAAAAAGAATTTACTACTTTATTATTAAACTGTCGATCATTTCAATTTTCCCAAAACTGCTGTGAATTATATGAATCATTACTGTGTGATCTTTCTTTCAGGCAGGAAGCTGGGCTATACGTTTGACAGCGGTAACTTCCACAATGTGTCTCTGGGCCAGGGACAGGAGGTGGTGGCTGAACAGGCTCTGGATCTGGCTGCTAATGAGGGACACTGGGTTATACTGCAGGTATTCAGATACACACATTTACTTGCAGACACACACACACACACTCAGAGGTACACACAGGCGCACGCATACATGCACACACTCACACACACACACACACACACACACACACACACACACACACACACACACACACACACACACACACACACACACACACACACACACACACACACACACACATAGCCGACTGCCTAAACCAGCCGTTGCTAAGACAACACTGAGCTAATATACAGCTGGGATTCCAGAACAGGCCATGTCATGAAATGTCATTTTACTTTTGTGTAATTAAAAAAATCTATTCTTTCCCGTGTTTAAGGTCATATTGTTTCTCTAATCCATTGTGCTTTGCACATAGTGTTGGCTTTTTGCTCTCCTTTGTGGTTCAACTGCATATGAAATAGTATAATTTCCTGGAGAGAGAGAGAGGCCCGGTATTATTCAGTACAGTATCTGGTTCCTCAGTGTGTGTTCTCATATCTGGAGGGCAAGGCCAGTCAGCGTTTGCATTTTAAGCCAGCTCGTTTGTTGAATCCTAATGGGGAGTATCGACAGATATGAACGCCGGCACAGGGCACAGAGACAACTCTTGGAGAGAGAGTGTGTGTGTGTGTGTGTGTGTGAGGGGGGGGGTCTCCTTTATTCACAGTGCTGGTAAAGCAGAGAATTTCTTGCTATCCCTTTCTTTCTCCTCTCTTTCTTCAGCTCTCTCTCACCCAGTCATCACAGAAACAAGCAGCATCTCTTTTTCAATCCATCTCTCCTTCTGTCTCTGTCTGTGTCTCTCTCTCTCCCAGCCACACACACAGCCAGCATCACAGAGACAAGCAGCGATTGAATTACCTTTGCATAAGACTCCTGATCGATACAACTTAAAAAAGCCTTGTCCCCGTGGCAACCAACCTCACCGCCCACTCACTCTATCATCCTCTGTCTGTCTGTCTGTCTGTCTGTCTGTCTGTCTGTCTGTCTGTCTGTCTGTCTGTCTGTCTGTCTGTCTGTCTGTCTGTCTGTCTGTCTGTCTGTCTGTCTGTGTCTGTCTGTGTCTGTCTGTCTGTCTGTCTGTCTGTCTGTCTGTCTGTCTGTCTGTCTGTCTGTCTGTCTCTCTCTCTGTCTCTCTGTCTGTCTCTCTGTCTGTCTCTCTGTCTGTCTCTCTGTCTCTCTGTCTCTCTGTCTCTCTGTCTCTCTGTCTCTCTGTCTCTGTCTGTCTGTCTCTCTGTCTCTCTGTCTCTGTCTCTCTGTCTCTCTGTCTCTCTGTCTCTCTGTCTCTGTCTGTACCTGTACCACCCTCATAGAAGGAGGGAGAAAGAATGGAGGGAGGTCTGTCTCTTTTCTATTTCAATCCCTCTTCTCATCCTCTGCCACTGTCTCCTGCTCTTTTCACACCCTGCCTCACATTTTCCAAAATGTCTCCTCTTCTGCCTCACATTCCTCCCATCTTTCTAACCTCAGTCATCCCATCCCACTCTCGTATCCAGGCCTTGATCCCACAACAAACACACACACACACACACCTTTTACCTCCCTCTCATCTCCCACTGGTCCCTCCATCCCAGCATCAGATCAGTAGCAGGCTGCAAAGCTGGGTTAATGGCAGGTTCTCCTTCACTGCAGGTAAATTACTCTGGCCCCTGTTCTCCTCTCTCTCCTATGTTTCTGACGGGAGCATTATCCCTATACCGCTGCACACCGGGCCCTGTCCTATCCTTACTCTTCACAGCCCAACCAGGAACACCCAAAGACACTTTGAGAGATGCAGAAACCCACCTAGAGAGAGAGAGGGAGAAAAGAGAAAAGGCAATCAATCTGGCAGATTGGAGCTGAATAGGCTATATCCCCCAGACCTAGGAATATATTTGAGCTGAAGAGCCCATATCCCCAGCAGTGGGATTCTATTGAGTGGACCTAAAATACCCAGGTCCTCCAGGCACTTACTCCTAAAGGCACAGGGACGCTCACAGTCTAGCAAAATAGATGGAAAGGAAATAGGGCGAGACGCTTTCGAGAAAAAGTTAGTTTCTTTCCCTCTTTTTCATCTTTCTTCACTTCACTCTGTAAGGAGCATGATAGCTTGGGTATTTGGTTAGTGTTGTAAAGTTTAATGCAGACCACTTTTTCTTCTTGTGAGTTTTCAGTGAGAGAATGATGTGAACGAGAGTTGAATTAATCAGAGTCGTCACTGTAAGGATCCTATTGCCATAGGCTACATGCCATTTTAAATCCTCATTTCATTCAGCCATACTTCTTCTTAGTCTTTCATTATTGTTATATCATATTTGCCTTGGTGCCCTAGCAGCAGCCTAAGCAGTAAGCTTCTGTAAAAAAAATTTTTTTTTTGTAATTAATAGATTTTTCTTTATCTACAAATCTTTTTAAGAAGTAAAAAATAATATAGCTAATTAATTTAATTCATGAAATCCTCTACAAAGTCAAGACTGAAGTTGGCAAGTAATTTGTTTGTTTGGTAAACTAGCTAACGTTAGCTTGCTAGCTGTTTTGATTTGAATGCCAGCCAGTGTCCGGAGGTTGAGGATGGAGACAAGCCGAAAGCAAGAGGTGGGCAGCGATGAGGATCGTAGTGAGGACAAAGTTACAAGGCTGCTCTTTAATTGTTATTGATATGTGGTGTGCTTTCTGGCGCCACATGACTGCCGTAGCAACATCCAAGGTGGATGCTCAATTTTGTTAGTAGTGAAGGACTAGCTAGCTAGCAATCTACTACGGAGTACTTGTCTTTTTTGTGTGTGCTTTGAAGCGCTTTGACATTCTTTGATTCTTTGAAAAGCGCTATATAAATTAACATAATAATAATAATATTAATATTATATATCTACAAAACTATTCCGGTGCTGAATATTGTGTGGATGTTTCTTCTGCAGAACAGCTATATTCTCAAACTCTACAGTCTGTTTGGTTATCCTTAATGCCTATTCTGTCATTCTGCCCAAGTCTCTGCTACAGAGACATTGTTATAAAGACATAGTCAGAGGCCAGCTGTGGAGATGCCCTTAGGGCAGAGGGCCTTGATGACTGAGTGTGTGAGCAGAGGAAGACGTGGAGAGAGTGAGAACTGAGTGTGTGAGCAGAGGAAGATGTGGAGAGAGTGAGGACTGAGTGTGTGAGCAGAGGAAGACGTGGAGAGTGTGAGGACTGAGTGTGTGAGCAGAGGAAGACGTGGAGAGACAGCCGGGTGGGCCTTGGCCATGGCCACAGGCCATGTTCACTGTTGACATCATGTCATAGCAAAAAACAAAATTTGTCAGCGATGGTGACAACATCATTATAAGAACTGGAGGGTTGGAGGTACTTAACAGAGAACAAAGAAAATATCTCGAAGGTATTTTTCTTTCTCCTCTCTCTCTCCCTCTCTCTGAGCCTGGGTGGTTTCATTAAGGTGACAGGCTCTAAGGGAGGCCTCAGTCTGTCTGTCTGTCTGTTTAGGCTCTTTATTACACACTCGTTAGTTAGACGCCAACAGGAGAGCTTGTTCTTCAAGGCAATGAAAAATCACTTCAATTTAAAGTTTTAATTTGTGTCTCGTTCAATATGCTGTAAGTTTATAGGCTCCTAACTTGGATCTATCTCAATATTACCCCCTCAGTTTCGGGCTATGTATTCTTCTCACTAAACACACAAGGAAACGTCTTATCGTTCTCTTTCTCTTTTATTTATTTATTTTGTCATCTAAAATTTGAGGTGATGTTGCTCCAGAGGATCTCCTGTCATTTGGAAAGAGGGTTAACTTGAACAATCAGAGGGATGATTAAATTTAGAGTGCCGTAGGAGATGAGGAGAAGGCAAAGCGGCTTATGAATTAATGACTGCAGTTATTAGTGGTGTAATTAGATTTGGGTAACACGCGGGCGGGCAGCGCTCTGGGCGGTGATGTGATGTGAGGGGCTTGGCTAACTCCTCATCACCATGAGGACTTCCTCTCTCAGGGTTAGGAGTTAGGACACACGGAAGGGAAAATTGATCTCAGACAAGTTTATGTAGTGCTATCGCAATGTTATCCCTATACAGGGTGGAAATGTACATTCTGAGGGGAATAGAAAAAGCTAAAAATGCACAGTCACACCTGCAACAAAACGTGTTGTGTAGGGAAATGTGGACTTGCTTGAGGCATGCTGCCTGTATTTATTGATATTACTGTAATATTTCTCCCTATAGAACATTCACCTGGTGGCGAGGTGGCTGGGTTCTCTAGAGAAGCATCTGGAGCAGCATGGAGAGAACAGTCACCAGGACTTCAGAGTCTTCATCAGCGCTGAGCCTTCAGGGACCCCAGAGGGCCACATCATACCACAGGGTATCCTGGAGAACTCCATCAAAATCACCAATGAACCACCCACTGGCATAAACGCCAACCTGCACAAGGCCCTGGACAACTTCAACCAGGTAACACACAAATAGGCATACAATGTATGATTTCTCTTTCTCTCTCTTCATTTTCATTTGCCCGTAAATGAAGCAGTCCAGACGTCCCATGTTTACGTGCCAGTTTCTCTGTGGTGTTGTCATCAAGTTGCCTATTTGGTGTGCATTAGCAGCTAACAGATTCAGTTTTGGGATTTTTTATTTCACCTTTATTTAACCAGGTAGGCTAGTTGAGTTCTCATTTGCAACTGCGACCTGGCCAAGATAAAGCATAGCAGTATGAACAGACAACACAGAGTTACACATGGAGTAAACGATTAACAAGTCAATAACACAGTAGAAAAAAAAAGAGCGTCTATATACATTGTGTGCAAAAGGCATGAGGAGGTAGGCGAATAATTAAAATTTTGCAGATTAACACTGGAGTAATAAATGATCAGATGGTCATGTACAGGTAGAGATATTGGTGTGCAAAAGAGCAGAAAAGTAAATAAATATAAACAGTATGGGGATGAGGTAGGTAAAATTGGGTGGGCTATTTACCGATAGACTATGTACAGCTGCAGCGATCGGTTAGCTGCTCAGATCGCAGATGTTTGAAGTTGGTGAGGGAGATAAAAGTCTCCAACTTCAGCGATTTTTGCAATTCGTTCCAGTCACAGGCAGCAGAGAACTGGAATGAAAGGCGGCCAAATGAGGTGTTGGCTTTAGGGATGATCAGTGAGATACACCTGCTGGAGCGCGTGCTACGGGTGGGTGTTGCCATCGTGACCAGTGAACTGAGATAAGGCGGAGCTTTACCTAGCATGGACTTGTAGATGACCTGGTGCCAGTGGGTCTGGCGACGAATATGTAGCGAGGGCCAGCCGACTAGAGCATACAGGTCGCAGTGGTGGGTGGTATAAGGTGCTTTAGTAACAAAACGGATGGCACTGTGATAAACTGCATCCAGTTTGCTGAGTAGAGTATTGGAAGCTATTTTGGATCGGTAGGATAGTCAGTTTTACTGGGTTACTATTTAGGATCGGTAGGATAGTCAGTTTTACTGGGTTAAGTTTGGCGGCATGAGTGAAGGAGGCTTTGTTGCGGAATAGAAAGCTGACTCTAGATTTTATTTTAGTTTGGAGATGTTTGATATGAGTCTGGAAGGAGAGTTTACAGTCTAGCCAGACACCTAGGTACTTATAGATGTCCATATATTCTAGGTCGGAACCATCCAGGGTGGTGATGCTAGTCGGGCGTGCGGGTGCAGGCAGCGAACGGTTGAAAAGCATGCATTTGCTTTTACTAGCGTTTAAGAGCAGTTGGAGGCCACGGAAGGAGTGTTGTATGGTATTGAAGCTCGTTTGGAGGTTAGATAGCACAGTGTCCAAGGACGGGCCGGAAGTATACAGAATGGTGTCGTCTGCGTAGAGGTGGATCAGGGAATCGCCCGCAGCAAGAGCAACATCATTGATATATACAGAGAAAAGAGTCGGCCTGAGAATTGAACCCTCTGGCACCCCCATAGAGACTGCCAGAGGACCGGACAGCATGCCCTCCGATTTGACACACTGAACTCTGTCTGCAAAGTAGTTGGTGAACCAGTTAAGGCAGTCATCAGAAAAACCGTGGCTACTGAGTCTGCCGATAAGAATATGGTGATTGACAGAGTTGAAAGCCTTGGCAAGGTCGATGAAGACGGCTGCACAGTACTGTCTTTTATCGATGGCGGTTATGATATCGTTTAGTACCTTGAGCGTGGCTGAGGTGCACCCGTGACCGGCTCGGAAACCAGATAGCACAGCGGAGAAGGTAGGGTGGGATTCGAGATGGTCAGTGACCTGCTTGTTGACTTGGCTTTCGAAGACCTTAGATAGGCAGGGCAGGATGGATATAGGTCTGTAACAGTGTTACCTCTGTCAGTGACCTTAGAGTCGACTCTGACCTGTGGAGGACACAGTCATCCACTGCAGTAGAAACATGGCTCTCTATGGGGAAGAGGCAGATTTGGATGGGATGTTCGGATGTTTATCGACAAGCCATCGTTCTGTGATCGAAATACAGTATGACATAATTATGTGTGTGTATGCCTTCATGCATATGCATTTATGCTCGTTAGAATTCCACCTCTACCTCATCAGTGCACTTCTATCTACAGTAAAACAGCTGTTAGCCAGAAATGTAGCGTCTTATCAACAAGTTATCAATGCTTCTCCATCTGTAACCTACCATAACCTGCTGGGGTTCTGCCTCCATACCAATAATGCAATGCTTAGCTTCCACCCAACATGCCATTTTAAAGTGCTGATGCCTATCTCTCTGATAGTGCATGTTTGTGTGGTAGCTAACACACACACACACACACACATACACACACACACACAGGTCCCCTAAGGTACTGTAGAGAGCAGGGAGGGACAATATTCCAATCATGTACTGTACAGGGTGAAAGCTAATCAATGGTTTGTCTCTATACAGCCAGAACCCTTAGTAACCCACAGTAAGCCAGAGAGATGACAGTGTCTTTCTTCCTTCCTGACCTTTTCAACCAGCAGATACAAAAAGCTTTAGTGTCCATTCTCATCCCCTGGCTGTGTGTGTGACGGCCAGCAGAGGACAGGAGACATTAAAGGCCTCTGGAATGACAAGGTTAGGATTTTTTTGATGTAGTTACACAGTTCTCAAAGGGCTGGAAGACACATCATTATAGATGTATTATCAGGTCTTGGTTTATGCTTCTTCTTTGCTGGTAGAGAATGTAATCAAGTGTGTGTGTCCTCTAACAGTGTATGGATAGGGAGGCAATGCTTCACTCTCAGCTGTGAGCAGCCAGAGAGGCACTGTGTGCAGAATATTAACTAACTTTCCGTGTGTGTGTTTGTGGCGTGTGTGTGCTCGTTTGTGTGTGCGCGCGTGTGCATACGTTCTAGGAGTCAGCTCCCTTGGGCTCGACAGGGGAAAAGCCAGAGGGCCTTCACCACAGTACTCAACCTGACACAGACAGGCATATAAAAAGAGCATTTAAACCCACTGTTTTCATAGAGGTTATTGGCATACTTATTTCACCGTCCCTCCCCTAAGGCCTCGTGCCATTTTACATTCATTCCCCTTATCTGGGTATAATGAGCCAACGGGATGAGATCGCCTGACAAGTAGTAACAATTAAAAAAGAATCTCATCCTGACGTTTATTTCCATTCATTGTCTTCTTTCTGTACCGTGGAGCCCCTTCGTTGCTGGGGACTTCGGCACAGAGACACATCACAGAGAATCAGCCACAGCTTCTTACTTTCAACACAACGCTTTTGTATTGGAAAATCTTCAAAAATGCTACCCGTACTTTTCTGAGGCAGACAGTGAAATGGTGAACTTGATTGACATTCGTCAGGAAGAGTTTTGAATGTTTGTTTAGTTGTCTGGGCCTTTGTTTTCTTCTAGGACACTTTGGAGATGTGTGCCAGGGAGAATGAGTTTAAGAGCATCCTGTTTGCGCTGTGCTACTTCCACGCGGTGGTGGCTGAAAGGAGGAAGTTTGGACCTCAGGGCTGGAACAGATCTTACCCCTTCAACACAGGAGACCTCACCATCTCCATCAATGTACTCTACAACTACCTGGAGGCTAACTCGAAAGTAACCAGCCCACACACATGCTGTATCTTATGTGCCACAATAGTAATAAAGACGACCATGTTCCATGACAGTAACACCCTTTTCACACTATTGTGCCGACCCTAAACCAAATTATGGATATTTTATTTGGCAACTATGATGGATGTGTAAACCAGGTCAACTTAGTAGAACTTGGTTTTGCTCAGCTCGATTTGGTTCTGTAGTGTGAAAAGCATTTAAGATTCTAAGGTGCATTATAACTCATTTTCTCTCTGTGTCCCAGGTGCCATATGATGATCTGCGATACCTGTTTGGAGAGATCATGTATGGAGGTCACATCACTGATGACTGGGACAGACGACTCTGTAGGACCTACCTGGAGGAGTTCATCAAACCTGAGATGATGGAGGGAGAGCTGTACCTGGCTCCCAGCTTCCCCTTGCCTGGGAACATGGACTACAACACCTACCACCAGGTCAGTAAAGAACCACATCTACCATCAGACCCCCGGATTCTCCCTGCCTGGGAACATGGACTACAACAGCTCTCAGGTTACCTAATGATCTTACCTCACATGGCTTAAAGCTGCAATATGTCACTCGTTGTATTTTTTCAATGTTCAAAAGCTCCAATAAGTGGGTAGTGGTCATCCAATGTGTCTAGTTGCTTGAGAACCGCTGTATTCATTCAGTTTTCATTTCCCCGGGTCGGGTCAGATTTTCCCTCAAGATTTTGTGGTGTGCACAAGTGACATGTTTTCCATCAGTGAGGAGGACAGCTCATGGATATTCTAACGGGTAGCGTTATGATAGCTAGCTAGTTGAGCCCATGGCCAATGCTTGGCTAGCGGAGCTAACTAGCTTACAGACATGGCAGACGCATAAGTAAGTCATGTCAATTATTAAATAGCAACCTTGAGAATGTGGGGGGGGGAGTTGGTTCCTTATCTGTAACTTATCTATAACTATATTGTATACTTGGTTGTTGTGTCAATTGCGGAAGTAAAAAAATATCATCCATCATTTATTAGATAGCAACCTTGACAGTCTAAGGTCTAAGTCTGTTGTGTCAATTCAAATCTACTTGTTTTCCCCATTTTCGGCGTGCTGATATTTCTCTCCAACTCTGGAATCTGTTCTGTTTGCTTCTCTGTTATGACAGCAGGAACTTTGCTTCACCACAGCCCTCTTTTAAAGAAAAAAAATGACAACTGCCAAGATTTATATCAGTAACACTCTCTTGCTAAAATGTCTGCCAGCCCTCGCAGCCTGTCCACATTCCTCCCACCAGCTCCCCAGGGAGAGGTTGTATTTAATTATCCCCAGCCCGGGTGTTGTTCGCTGGGCACGTCTAGGCTGACAGAGACACCTGGCATGGAGGTCTGGAGCGTTTTACACTTGGCCAGCAAACAGATAGAGAGGGAGCTGAGTGGCTGAGACTTAGCTGGAGCGCCTGGAACTGGAAAGGCTTGGTGGTCCCTGGGGGTCTGTTAGGCCATGTCCACTCCCTCATCCATCTGTACTGCCCATTGTACAGGAGAGAGATGGGGATGGAGGAGGGGAAAGGGAAGGAGGGCAGGGTATGGGATTATTTGAGATACTTCTCAAAGAGGTTTTGAGATGTTTTCAGAACATTTAGGGACCAGGACAGAGAGGAGCTTTGACTGGGATAAGCCGGTTGAGTGGGGGGGTTGGAGGAGAGAGGGAGAGAAAACCAATACGAAGTAGTGATGAGAGACATGGATGGGTAGCAGGGGGATTCGTAGACAAACAGCATCTGGTGAAGATAAGGTCAAGCACATTGACTGCCTTGTGAGTGGTAGGGGACTGGGAAAGTGTGAAGTCAAAGAGGAAAATAGTGGACAGAAATGAATCGAAGGAAGGCGTTGGGAGGTTGAAATCTCAGAGTACGATTAGCGGTGACCATTGTCAGGAAGTGAACTTATCACGGCATCGATCTTATTAAGGAACTCTCCAAGGGCACCTGGTGGGCCATAGATGGCAATAATGTTAAGCTTGAGTGGACAAGTGACAGTGACAGCATGGAATTCAAATGAGGATATGGATCGGTGTGAAAGGGGAAACCTTTGAAAATCTCCAGGAGAAATGAGTCGCCCTTTGCCACCACAATGGCCAGATGTTCTAGAACTATAACATGTCTCATTCTTTCCTTTGCTTTAACAGAGCTTGGCAAAGTATATACTATATCTGGCATCCACCATATTTTCTTCACCCGTTTTTTTACTTCAGATCAGTGCAGATGAAGGACGGGAATTCACTGTAGAACATTGAAATGCACACTCCCACTAATTTGGTGTTCTAATGTGTAATTCCCTCTTCATCCAGTACATAGATGACACACTTCCTGCAGAGTCTCCCTACCTGTACGGCCTCCACCCCAACGCTGAGATCGGCTTCCTAACGCAGACGTCTGAGAAGTTGTTCCGGACTGTGCTGGAGATGCAGCCCAGAGACGGAGGGGCCGGAGAGGGCAGTGGGACCACCAGAGATGAGAAGGTAGGGATGGACTAACTGTATGGAGGAGGAGCAATTACGACAGTCATATATGGTAAAACCAGTTTCCTGTACATAGGCTAACAGCCTACACCCATTGAGGTTCTCCATTGAGCATGGTTTTGGAGTCCAGGCTTCATCTGTGGCCCAGAAACCGGTCCATAGAGTGTAGTGGAAGTTGGGCCAATGTTAGAGCGATTGCTGCCTCTGAGATTCTAAGTTCTGTGAACTGATTCATATTTTGAAATTGTCAAACCTGAACCATACTGATTGTAAGGTTAAGAACAAGGTAGTCTTTGGTTTAAGGCTCCATCAGGTCATAGCTCTATAACACCCATCTGACACTGACAGGAGTGACATAATACAGCACACGTCACCTCTACCCCCTGACAACCTATATGGGTTACCTTAACTACACTCTCCCAATGTCTGGACAATCTTATTCCCTTGTTCCCAATCCCCATATGCCTTACCTTAAATACACTCCCATGTGTTACCTCAGAAAAACTAGTCCAATATCTGAAACAAATATGATCATAGTGAATGAGCTCAATCCCCCCCTTACAATCTAAAGCACTCAGAAAAGTGTTATACTTAAGCAATAAGGCCAGAGGGGGTGTGGTATATGGCCAATATACCACGGCTAAGGACTGTTCTTACACACGATGCAAAGCAGAGTGCCTGGACACAGCCCTTAGCCGTGGTATGTTGGCCATATACCACAAATCCTGAGCTGCCTTATTGCTATTATAAACTGGTAACCAATATTTTGTCATACCCGTGGTATACGGTCTGATATACCACGGCTGTCAGCCAATCAGTATTCAGGGCTCCAACCACCCAGTTTATAAATTCCAATACATTATGACCTCACTTTTCTAATATGCAAGCTAGCTTCCTATTTAATGGGCGTTTGATAGATGTAGAGCAGTGACTTCTCCTTGTGTCCTTATACTATCTCACGCTTTAGTGCTGTCTGGCTTTTCATGATATAGAAGTGTATGTGTGCACATACATGTGGGTGCGTGTTTGTACGTGTGTGTGTGTTTGCCTGGGTGTATTATGACGGCTGACCTTTACAACTGAGAAACAGAGATAGTTATGTCTTAACAGATGACAACCAACCCTAGCGAACGATGTCCGTTTGAGCGCTTCCTGTTTGATATGCAGGCTGCCGCGGAGCTGAAGAAGACAGATTCAATATTTGAGCGGAGAATCCATAGTTATGATGACCTCCAATCCTTTGTTCAATGTTTAATCCGTGGATTGATCTCTAGTGCTGGAAAATGTGGACACAGACATAAGCTTTCATCACTTACCCAACGGAAATATGAGAGGAGGATTGATTCTCTGGGGATTTGACTTTTATTAAAGACAAACGGCTGCTGTTGTTGCAAATAATTCTCATGAATATTTATACATTTTTTTTCTTCCATAATTTTCTTCTCAAGGAGTCATTAGTGCTTGGAATTCTTATCATGTTTACTCGACGGATGTAATCTTTTTTTGATTCCCTACTTTTCAGCAACAAAATGTGACACCGGCACTGAGAAATTCTTGACAATGAACACAATCTATCGTTCCGTCATTAATACCGTCTTCACAATACATCTCCAAATTCAAGGTTAATATTTACCCCCTCTTTTGTGACTGTCTCATCACACACACCACACACACATACACACACCTTTACCCCAGGTACGGTCTGTGTTGGAGGAGATAATGGAGAAGTTACCAGAGGAGTTTAACATGGTAGAGCTGCTGGGGAAAGCTGAGGAGAGGACACCCTACCAGGTGGTGGCGCTGCAGGAGTGTGAAAGGATGAACACACTCACCCAGGAGATAAGGCGATCCCTACGCGAACTCAACCTTGGACTCAAGGTGAGTCAATCAATCAATCATTCTATCAAGGTCAGCCAATCACAAACAGTCTTCTTTGTCTACTTCTTCTACTCACTCCCCCACAGTTACTTTGAGTTAACTTTGCTTTGAAGTTCAGATAATTACTTGTTTTGGGGTAAACAATGCCAGTGTCCACCGGTGGTGGGTGGCTGGGCACTGCCAACCGATAGACCACTTCTAAGAAAAATAAACAATGGCATTGCAGTCAACTTCCCCTTTTAGGGTTGATTTTTTTTTTTATCATTGGGGTAATGAGTCACGCTCTGTTGGTTAAGCCTGTATACAGTAGCTGTAGCAGTCTGGTCTGCTATGTTATTATTCCTGCATAACTTTGTGTCACTAGTATTCCTCTGAAACGCAGGCTGTCTTCTTAAGCAGTGGTGAGTCAGCCCTCTGGCCCCTAGTGTGTGTGCGTGTGTGCGTGTGTGTGTGTGTGCATGCGTTTCGTCTTAAGTGTTAGTCATAGTGAGGATTTGAGAAACAATGACCTTAAACACTGGAGAGAATATATTTTTTTAAATACATAAAAGTAAAATGACATTTCATGACATGTCCTGTTCTGGAATCCCAGCTGTATATTAGCGTAGTGTTGTCTTAGCAACGGCTGGTTTAGGGTTAAGGCAGGTGGCTATGTGCGTGTGTGTGAGTGCCTTTTCTAAGGAGTTATGAGCTTCGATGCCTCAACACATTGCCTCTGGTAAATCGCCTCAGTGAGTTAAAAGCTATGTACTTTATTTTACCAGTCAAATGTACTCATATTTCGACTTTACTGTGCAAATAAATTGGAACTATCAGAATCTCAACCTTGGCTGGAAGCATTTGGGGGGTGGGAGGGGGTGTCCTGACTTGTTGAGGGATCTGAGTGATTTGGGGGAGAGTTAAAAGGGTGACTGGTTCAGGGTTAACGCTCTGCAGTAGATGAGATACGTCTGGGAACTCTTTATCGCCTCAGTAAAGAAGGGTTATGACGGCGAGACATGAATACATTCATCAGCTAGCTACGGTATCATTCGGTGGAGGACACACTGTGTGTCATAGCCATTTAACTTGTTAGCCTCCATCCATATAATTATTCTGTTTTCTCTTTGGATAGAAATTGAAGAAAGTGAGTGACTGCTTTTGTTTAGGCATGCTTCACCAGCTATGGGTTGCTGTTGCTAGTGGTTACAGGGTGGTATTGCTCAATGACACACAGGATTTACATTTTAGTGTGAAAAAGACAACTCCAATAACTGTGAGATTTCTCCTCAGTGTTCTTGCAGAAATCCACAGGAAAAAGTACATTATTAATTAAAAAGTTGTTTGAATAAAAAATGTGCCTTACTAATAAAACATTTGACACAAACTTATTCTATAATTGACTGCCAATAAACGTTCTCTGAATCTCATTCCCATCGCTTTTTCTGATTGGTTCCTCCCTCTCAGGGAGAGCTGACTATGACCAGTGACATGGAGAGTCTCCAGACGGCCATCTTCCTGGACCTGGTCCCAGAGTCGTGGACCAGACGGGCCTACCCGTCTATGTGTGGCCTGGTCCTGTGGTTCACTGACCTGCTGGGGAGGATCAAGGAGCTGGAGGCCTGGGCCACTGACTTCATCTTGCCCTCAGCCGTCTGGCTGGCCGGCTTCTTCAACCCTCAGTCCTTTCTCACAGCCATCATGCAGGCTATGGCTCGCAGGTAGGTTGGCATGATAATCGATATTACAGAAATATAGCCTGAAAAAGTGGATTCAATGATACTTGTGCTAACGCAGGCTCGGCACGATCACACATATTATCAGATAATGGAAACAAAACTGTTATTCGCTTTAAAATAATGTGAGAAGTACAGTTTTGCTCATTTCAAAACAGTTTTTTCTGTGAGAATAGAATTCACCTTGTACCTAGAATTCCCACTGTCAATTATCACGATAAAAGCTGTTCTCACGATAATACTTTTTAAAATATTTTTTGTTTATTTCACCTTTATTTAACCAGGTAGGCAAGTTGAGAACAAGTTCTCATTTACAATTGCGACCTGGCCAAGATAAAGCAAAGCAGTTTGACACATACAACGAGACAGAGTTACACATGGAGTAAAACAAACATGCAGTCAATAATACAGTAGAAACAAGTCTATATGCGATGTGAGCAAATGAGGTGAGATAAGGGAGGTAAAGGCAGGTGATTGTGATACAACATTCCATGATGTTCCCATGATTCCTCCTGTCAGGAATGAGTGGCCTCTGGACAGGATGTGTCTGCAGTGTGACGTCACCAAGAAGAACAGAGAGGACTTCAGCACTCCTCCCAGGGAGGGGGCCTACGTACACGGACTGTACATGGAGGGAGCTCGCTGGGACACTCAGGTACAGAGAGGGGTTATATAGGGGACATATAGATGACACAAAGGTGACATAGCTAGTGAGACTTGGGTATGTATGTCAGATGGGGGCCTACGGACATGGACTGTACGTGGAAGGAGCTTGCTGGGACACACAGGTGGGGATGTCACCTCATTGAGGAGTCGTGTGGCTGACGTATCAGTGACTTAAGAGTGACATAGTCGTGTTGTGTGTGTGTGTGTACATAGGTTTCCCACCTTCACTGCATGTGTGAAGAGGCTTACAGTCCATACATGGTTAGAGAGGGTAAAGTAGTTATTTAATTCAAGTTAATCTCAAGGTTACTTCAGTTACTACTGTAGTATGGAATAGTGTGTGTGTGAGTGTGCCAGTCAGGCCTTTTATTATATGTATGCATCCAGCTCTCCTGCAGGGTCCCAGTGGACCTGTTCATTAGTGAATGTGTCGAGTATGCACTGGCACACTTTAATCACCCTTATGAGTGGCACTGCTGTGTTCTCTCTTTATTAAAAGCTGGAGACAGACAGACAGACAGGGAGGGGTATAGGCAGACAGTCAGACTGAGAGACGAGCAGCGAGGGAGACAGGCGGGCAGTCCGGGAGGGAGGAAGGCAGGCAACGATGGAGACAGTCAGTGTCCTCTCCCGTCCTCTCCCCCTCTCCGCTCCGCTCCGCTCCTCTCTCCTCCTAACTTCTGTCTTGCACTCATATTGGCTCCTCTCATCTCCACTCCTCCTCTCAGCCCTGGGCCAGCACTGTGCCCGTGTAGTGTCAGGGTGTAACGGAGTGTGAACGGGAGTGTGAGCAGCATCCCTCCATCTGGAGCCCGGCTCTGGCGCTGCAGCTGTACAAGTCAAAGATTTATGATAAACCAGCTCATCTGTATGAATGAGCCAAGCTACTTATTCAGGGGATGCGGACATCAAAGGCGGGGGAATACACAGTAGCACTCTATGTGTATATAATAAAGATCTAGAGATGATAGTGGGGGGATGGGAAGGGTGTGTGTTTGGTACTGTAGCTTATTTGCTTTGTCATTTTTTTGTTGGGGGGGTTGCAGGTACAATATTCAATTTACACAGTTTATACCACACGTACCTATAGGCTGCCACTCATAAGAAAATAAAAAATAAATACATACAGAGAAATGATCAGATTGATCATTTAGTAATAATACAATTGGTATGTAAAGAAAAGAGAAACAAAAAGAGGTGGGCCTACACTCCGCTCCTTCCCACCCCGCCTGGCAACACAGGTTGGTTGTCTGTCTCCACCACTTATCCCCTAAGCCCCAACCCTCACCCGCCACTTATCCCCTAAGCCCCAACCCGCACCCCACCACTTATCCCCTAAGCCCCCACCAGCCCCCCACCACTTATCCCCTAAGCCACCACCAGCCCCCCACCATTTATCCCCTAAGCCCCCACCAGCCCCCCACCACTTATCCCCTAAGCCACCACCCGCACTCCGCCACTTATCCCCAAAGCCCCCATCTGACCCCCACCCCACCACTTATCCTCTAAGCCCCATGTGCCCCCCACCACTTATCCCCTAAACCCCCACCTGCCCCCCACCACTTATCCCCTAAGTCCCAACCCGCACCCCGCCACTTATCCCCTAATCCCCCCCACCCACCCCTCACTACTTATCCCATAAGCCCACACCCCACCACTTATACCCTAATCAGTTTTCATTGGAAAGGGTTAACACTGAAGAGAAAAAAGATACAATCAGGATTTTTCTTTACTGGTCTCTGGGTAGATAAATCTAGCTAGCTAAGTCAGCCATTGGTTAGGCTATCAGTAGCTAGATAAAGGCATCTGCCATTCAACTGTATACGGGCAACATTTTGGAGTGACAGTGGAATCAACCAATCACATTTTGACTTAATGGCTGGGACCGTTTTTACAAAAACACATGGAAACTTCTGCCTTCTTGAAGGCTAACAGGTCACTGCATAATAGCGAGCAATAGTTTTCCCACGGTCTAGCTAGCTAGCTTTGTTGTTGGTTAGTTTGCAGTGGCTGCAGCAGGTGTCAGTCATCTCTTTGAAAATAAGTTATGTGTGAACATTTGTTGCATTTAAAGTGGAACTGACAGCATTTCAGCAACATGAAATCTTATTAAAATCTGTTCATATACACCCCCCAGGGGGGTTGTCAAGTGACTACTGAGATATGGCCATTTTCACATTTTCACATTTTCATTTCCAAACATTATTAGAATGTTTGGAAATTACATATACTAAGGCATTTGTGAAAATTTGATAGCAAAATAGAGTGGGAAAGCAGCCTTGTGTTTGGACAATAATAGACACGGCAGTAAATAAAAACAGCTGTCTTGTCCAGGACCGGTCGACACAGACCCATGCGCTATAGCCAGTCAGATCTACAGTAGGCCTTTATGCAAACAAGCCATTTGCCACACGGCCCTGCCATCATTCACTTTGAACTGGATTGTGTGTTTACAGGCAGTTGCAACAGCACGACTTTAGATCTTTAGAACTCATTCGCCAAAACTAACAAAATACACCGGAATAGATTTCTGCAAATATGTAAACACCTTGGGGGTCCTCTTACATTTGGTCAAACAACCATGAAAAGGTAGTCTCTCTCTCCCTCAGTTATGCACGTCATGAACAACAAGATCAACAACTAATTCTAGCCAGAGCAAGATGAGCTCAAATCTAATGAAGAAACATTAGATAAACCCTCTCAAACTTTTTCATCTATTTGACTGTCAAAATTGCAATAAATAAACCATGGGGAATTGTAGCCTCCTCGTCCTTCTGCAGCTTGCCTGCCAATGCATGCTCGTCCCAACCAAGGACCCAAGCTCACTGGCTAAAGTTGGCTAGCTTGCTACTTCCAGACACAAATGAGAGAACACCTCACTCTGATCATTTTACTCACCATAGCAGAGCTGGTTAGGCTGTTTACATGTTATCTAGAGCGTTTTTTATTCTAACTTCTTTCTGTCTACGTTTACTGACACCAGTCATATTCAGCAGGTGTTGCGTGTTTCTAAATTCATCAGTTGTTCTGCACTCTGGCACACTCATATGAGAGTGCTCTGAAATCGGAGTAGATAGCCAGAGTGAATTTGCGAACTCAAGAAAGATGCTAACTGGATAACTGTCGATAAAGTTATTGGTAGCTGTGTATAGCCACCGAAAACGATACGAGAGGAAACATTTTGTTACTCACCCAATCCTTCAATGACATGACATCCTCCTAGCAATCTAGCTAATGTTAGGCTCTGTGTTTTTAGCTTGCTACATAAATAGGTACGCTAGCCAATTAGCCATGTTATGACTGACTTGTGATCATTGCCCTTGCTTGTTTGATTGTATTGACATTCCCAGCCTTAGTTACATTCGTAAGTTTTTGTCCAGAATATTGAGTCGTTGAAACTGAAACAGTGAATCCCAAATGGAGGCAGCAAACAATGTACCAGGCCAGCTGGGATTTACAACCTGATAGCAAATATTTTTGGGACTACCAAGAAATGTATTGGGGAATTATATTAATGCATTGAACTGCATCCATCTATTCTGCCAACAATGCCTTAGTGTACGTCGTGGAACGTTGAGTCCAATATAACCTATTTTTAAAACCTCTTATGGAGTTGATTTTGTAGCATAAACAGTGAATTAGATATTTTTGACTGATATTATGATCGTCTGTTTGTTTCATATCTGGAAAGGAGTTAAAACTCTGTCAGTTCCACTTTAAACATTAGGTGACTGGATACTTTGTGTCAAATGTGAAAGTTTTTTTTTGTTGCAATGGAAAGTAATCGTTGTACATTTTGATTGGGAAATTATTAATGGTTGTGTTTTCCTATTCTTATGATTGGGACCTACTGGCTTATTATGTCCAGATGAATGGACTGCTTATTCTTTAACATCATGCTGTGTGTGAATGCTGTCTTTCCGTTGGCCCTATGCAGTGGTATAGTGGTTCCTGGAGGAGGGGGTATACTCAAATGTTACCAAAATGTTCCCAAATGGCCCGCCAGGCGAAGGAAAGGCACCCTGGGTGAAAAGTCCCATGTTTTCCTGTTTTTTGAATGAATTCCCCTATAGATTTTTCAGATATTCACTCTCAATCACTTTTCTTTAATAGAATATCGTATTTAAGTCCACAACAATGCTTAAACCACATCATTCTAGTGGGTGGCCGGGCCTCTGTCCTCCCAGGCCCATCCATGTCTACGCCCCTGATGCAAACAGGGCATGATGACAATTGCACGTCACAAATAGCCTACTAAACAACATTTCAGACTAAACTTTTTCAGTACCTGGTTTGCATACCCATTGTTGTCTTAGTTAGCATTTACTGGTAGATATCATAAGTTGAAATGTCTTTCCTACCCTACCGGCTACCGATGTCAGTCTTCTGTGAGCTGCTCCATACCAAAACCAGCTGAGAGCTGCACACTCTTTCTGCCTGCGGATGATGTTCCTCTGAAACGAGGCTATGTGTGTGGCGCGCATGTGAATATATTTCACGTGCTTTGCGTTTGTGTAAGCCGCTGATTGTGTAGGTATGATTTCTCTACTGTAGTACGTAATTGGTAAGTGGTATACCTCCACTACACTACTTTGATACACATCAATAGGGATTAAGAAGTGATTATACGCAATGCCCACTGAATAAAAGTGTGTATACAGTTTATACCTACAAATAGCCTCCACTACACCACTGGCCCTTGTTTTTTTTAAACAAAAAGTGCACTCCTACATGAGTAGACTAGTATTACGGTTGCTGTCCTTTCAGAATCATGAACCTGGTACACACCGAAGACCTATAGGTTCACCACTGTACTAACCTGTCACACTGAAGACCTATAGGGTCACACACTGAAGGCCTATAGGTTCACACACTGAAGACCTATAGGTTCACCACTGTACTAACCTGTCACACACTGAAGACCTATAGGTTCACCACTGTACTAACCTGTCACACACTGAAGACCTATAGGTTCACCACTGTACTAACCTGTCACACACTGAAGACCTATAGGTTCACCACTGTACTAACCTGTCACACACTGAAGACCTATAGGTTCACCACTGTACTAACCTGTCACACACTGAAGACCTATAGGTTCACCACTGTACTAACCTGTCACACACTGAAGACCTATAGGTTCACCACTGTACTAACCTGTCACACACTGAAGGTCCTATAGGTTCACCACTGTACTAACCTGTCACACTGAAGGCCTATAGGTTCACCACTGTACTAACCTGTCACACTGAAGACCTATAGGTTCACACACTGAAGGCCTATAGGTTCACACACTGAAGACCTATAGGTTCACCACTGTACTAACCTGTCACACACTGAAGACCTATAGGTTCACCACTGTACTAACCTGTCACGCACTGAAGATCCTATAGGTTCACACACTGAAGGTCCTATAGGTTCACACACTGAAGGCCTATAGGTTCACACACTGAAGGTCCTATAGGTTCACACACTGAAGGTCCTATAGGTTCACACACTGAAGGTCCTATAGGTTCACACACTGAAGGCCTATAGGTTCACACACTGAAGGTCCTATAGGTTCACACACTGAAGGTCCTATAGGTTCACACACTGAAGGTCCTATAGGTTCACACACTGAAGGTCTTATAGGTTCACACACTGAAGGTCCTATAGGTTCACACACTGAAGGTCCTATAGGTTCACACACTGAAGGCCTATAGGTTCACACACTGAAGGTCCTATAGGTTCACACACTGAAGGTCCTATAGGTTCACACACTGAAGGTCCTATAGGTTCACACACTGAAGGTCCTATAGGTTCACACACTGAAGGTCCTATAGGTTCACACACTGAAGGTCCTATAGGTTCACACACTGAAGGTCCTTTAGGTCCACACACTGAAGATCCTATAGGTTCACACACTGAATGTCCTATAGGTTCACACACTGAAGGTCCTATAGGTTCACACACTGAAGGTCCTATAGGTTCACACACTGAAGGTCCTATAGGTTCACACACTGAAGGTCCTTTAGGTTCACACACTGAAGGTCCTTTAGGTTCACACACTGAAGGTCCTTTAGGTTCACACACTGAAGGTCCTATAGGTTCTCACACTGAAGGCCTATAGGTTCACACACTGAAGGTCCTATAGGTTCACACACTCAAGGTCCTATAGGTTCACACACTGAAGGCCTATAGGTTCACACACTGAAGGCCTATAGGTTCACACACTCAAGGTCCTATAGGTTCACACACTGAAGGCCTATAGGTTCACACACTGAAGACCTATAGGTTCACACACTGAAGTTCTATAGGTTCACCACTGCACAAACATGACTATAATAGATATAAAGGCTGTTAAGATACTGTATTCATGTTTCAAGAAAGGAGTGTATATATTTGGCTTGGCGAAGCGGTTTTAGGGCTGACTAAATGGAAGCTGATAATGATTTTTTTTCTTCGCTGGTCTCGGGAAGAAATTATGAGTCCTCACTGTCCGAGATCGAATCAAGACCTAGTACAAATGTATTCGACACCGAGACAAGACCGATACACTCGAGACCGTATTACTGCAACACTGGAAAATAGGTTTATATATTTTGTTTGTATGTACAGCACATGGCCAAAAGTATGTTGACACCCTTTCAAATTAGTTTATTCAGCTATTTCAGACACACCCATTGCTGACCAGTGTATACAATTGAGCACACAGCCATGCAATCTCCATAGACAAACATTGGCATTAGAATGGCCCGTAGTGAAGTGCACAGTCACTTTTAACGTGGCACCGTCATAGGACGCCACCTTTCCAACAAGTCAGTTTGAAATATTTCTGCCCTGCTAAAGCTGCCCCGGTTAACTGTAATAGCTCTTATTGTGAAGTGGAAACGTGTAGGAGCAACAGCGGCTCAGCCGCTAAGTAGTAGGCCACACAAGCTCACAGAACGGAACCGCCGAGTGCTGAAGCGCATAGCGCATAAAAATTGTCTGTCCTCGGGTGCAACACCCACTACCGAGTCCCAAACTGCCTCTGGAAGCAATGTCAGCACAATAACTGCTCGCCCGGAGCTTCATGAAATGGGTTTCCATGGCCGAGCAGCCACACACAAGCCTAAGATCCCCATACGCAATGCCAAGTGTCGACTGGAGTGGTATAAAGCTCTTCGCCATTGGACCCTGGAGCAGTGGAAACGTTCTCTGGAGTAATGAATCAGGAGGAATAATGGTCAGGGCTGTTTTTCATGGTTCGGGCTAGGCCCCTTAGTTCCAGTGAAGGGAAATCTTAACCATACAGCATACAATGACATTCTAAACGATTCTGTGCTTCCAACTTTGTGGCAACAGTTTGGGGAAGGTCCTTTCCTGTTTCAGCAGGACAATGCTCTACAAAGCGAGGTCCATACATAAATTTTTTAGGGGGATTGGTGTGGAAGAACTTGACTGCCCTGCACACAGCCCTGACCTCAACAACATCAAACACCTTTGGGATGAATTGGAACGCCGACTGCGAGCCAGTCCTAATCGGCCAACATCAGTGCCCAACCTCACTAATACTCTAGTGGCTGAATGGAAGCAAGTCCCCGCAGCAATTTTCCAACATCTAGTGGAAAACCTTCCCAGAAAAGTGGAGGCTGGGAGGGGGGACCAACTCCATATTCATGCCCATGATTTTGGAAGGAGGTGTACGACGAGCAGGTGTCCACATACATTTGGCCATGTAGTTTAAGTGTTGGGCTTTATAGATTGTTTATATGTATGTGTTGGGCTTTACAATCATGCACCTGAGCTCAATTTCAAGTCTGAATACTTATGTAAATAAGGTATTTCTGTTTTTTATTTTTAATACATTTGCAAACATTTTTAAAAACCTGTTTTTGCTTTGTCATTTGTCATTGTGTGAAGATTGCTAAAAATGCCAAGGTCATATTTGTCCATATTCTGTTCCAGTTAAAGGGTTGTTCAGATTCACTTAGATCTGTGGAAGGACAGTAGCTTATTAATAAGATAAGCCAGTTTTGTCTTTGCAACAAATAAATATCTATTCTCTCCTAATGGTGACGGTTGCTGTTATCTTTTTATATTTCCATCAACCCGATACACCTTCAAGAAGATGATTGTCATGAATTTCAATAAAATGGGGCGGGGTCTTCTACGACCCTCATTATTCCTATTTACCTAAATACGCATAAAGCTATCAATGTTTAAAAGAATGGGAAAAAAAATGTACCGACTGCTGATGCAATTAGGGCTGTAATTCAGACGGACGTCATAAAGTGGCTTCGTCTCTTTGTCCTCCAAGCTTCTCCTCCAAAGTCATTAGGATTTACATTTGTTTCCTGGAGTCAGCTAGCTTCGTGGTGGAACTTCTGTCTCCTGAACACTAAGTGGAGAGAGGATTAATTAGTGAGATGGACCGCTCTGTTTCCTGTTTGAGCGTGTTTGGAAAGTCTGCTCTGAAAGGCAGGAGAAGACAGGATAACTTCAGACTTATAGTGACTTTCACACACTGTTCAAGGGTACCCCAAATATTGAGCCCCTAAATTGTCCTTCTGCCAACTCAGTTAGATTAATTTAATTACATTTGCTGTATTGTTTAAGAATGATTTAATTCAGTTCGACCAAATACAACCTTCAGGAAATAAAATTGCTTTAGTTATATGGTAATACTTAATTTTCACATTATTCCTGTTGTTTGTCTTAAGGGCACCTACAGTGAAGAAAGGGTATAGTTGAGATACTTTTTTCTCAAAGACCATGTCATTGTCCTCTCTCCCTCTCCCACCAGGCTGGTATGATGGTGGATGCCCGTCTGAAGGAACTGACCCCCACCATGCCCGTCATCTTCATCAGAGCCATCCCTGTGGACAAGCAGGAGGTGCGTAACGTCTACCAGTGTCCTGTCTACAAGACCAGACAGAGAGGACCCACCTATGTATGGACCTTCAACCTCAAGACCAAAGAGAACCCTTCCAAGTGGACCCTAGCTGGGGTGGCCCTGCTACTGCAGATCTAAATGCAAGTTGTATCTTGTTTTTGTAGATCCAAAGTTCTAAACATACTGTGACGTTTCGGTCAGAGACCTTCATCAGACATCATCTTGCCAGCCAACTTCAGAATGGAGTCGATTTGACTAACCTTTTTCTTTGCACATAAACATGAACCTAGCTAACTGTACAGCACACTTATCAGACCGTCTTTTAATAGTTGTTACTAGTTGAGTTCTAGATTGATCTCACTTGTCGAAAGGAGGAAATGTTCCTGTCAAAATGAGGAACGAAGTGAGAAGGTTCAAAAGAAAGATTTATTATGTCTTGAAGAGAAACCCTACACCAAATAGATAGGTTTGTCCTGTAATACTTAAATCAGTATAATCCAAAAATAATCTACTCTGGAGATCTCAAATAGTAGTTTCTTCTTTTTTTAAACACCAATTTTGTAGAATAAAGACTTTTATACTGAACCATGCAAGAGTGCAGTCAGGTGATTTGCGTTCACTGCGTTGCTCCTCTTTCCCCTCCATTTTCTCTCATCTACAGTCATTCTCTCTAACTTTCTCAAAGCAGTCTTCTCCACCAACCACCTCCTTCCTAAATAACCTTCCCAACTCTAAAGCGCATTCTGCAGTCTCACATATGTATACCCATCCATTGCACCCAGACATGTGCAGACTGCACACATACACACTCACTCACACGGACACCATAAAAGGATCACGAGGAGGGATTCATTTTATCGTGGTGGTGTATAAGTTATGATGCCTCAGCTATCTCTATTTCGCTCTCTTTCTCTCTCATCAGCTCCGTCTCCCTGGTGTCTCCTTTATCCAGTTATTGGAGGGCCTTAACAAAGCACCATGAGACAGAGAGGCATGAAGAGGAGGGATGGAAAGAGAGGAAAATGAAGAAAGCAATAATGCAATGGGAGGCAATCTATGTAGAACTTGCAAATTACACCTTCAGGTAGTGTTATGAAAATAGATTGTGCCTTTGCCTATTTGGCGCATACCGGTATACACAGTACAGATGATGCATGGGACTCAGGAGAAATTATTACCCTCTTATAAGCTTAGAAGAAATCATTCAAAGTGCTTTTGAAGTGCTGCGTTTTTGTTGACTCTTTCTATTCTATGAGCTCTTTGGACCAAAGAGAAAGTTAGCACTTATCTGCCTTCAAACAATACTGTTGTGTCTCGTGGGTTTCATAACCACACCTTTATAAAAATGCAATAATGATGAGACGGGAGACAGGAATCAGTTCAACCATTTATCTGGAACGTGCTAGGTCTAGAACACATACAACACCATCATGCTTTGCGGCACACCCCCAATACACCACACCTTCTCCCCTTCGACTTAAATTGTAACCATTGTGAACAACAGTCCTGAAAAGTTGACCTTGAGCCCCCAGGTGAAAACAGAGTGTAACAGTTCTGGACGACTCACGACTGGTGTTTCTGTCAATGTAACTTTACTCAGCAGTAACTGATCTACGTGCCTTTTCCAGATGACATCCTCTGCAGTCTCGACAGTGTAGGACACAGGACCAGTCTGAGCAATGACTGTAGCAGGAACTCACTTTGTTCCGCTGAGGTAGTTCCTAGCTAAGAGTTTCTCCAGGATTAAAAGCTTGGTCCTTTGCTTGCAGTTCATGATGTTTGACTTGGCTCTCCTGTTGACATTGCATTGTCTCCTTTGCTTTCGGAGGTTTGTGTAGGTTGACGCTTGTGCGTTGCTCTCTCTTCATGAGTAGCTATACAGACGAACCCTTGGTTGTTGCGTGAGGTGTGTTCCTGTAGGATAGCAGGAAGCTGTTCGAGCGTTGGTGCAGTGTTCCTTCCTAAGACGCTTTTAAGGCCTGTTTCATGGTCTGTACGAATTAACCTCTCCGCCAGCCCGCTGGTTGATGGATGTGACGGGTGGATCTGATGTGCTATACGCCTTTCACCTGTAGGAACGTGGCCAATACTTGGGACAGCTGCGGTCCGTTGTTGCTAACAAGTTGGAGTGGCAATCCAAACCTACTAAACACTTCTCCAAGCTTCTCAATGGTCTTCTCAGCAGTAGTAGACCTCATGATGGCAACCTCTGGCCACTACCTATCAGTATCCACAACCACAAGAAACATTCTGTCTTCGAATGGACCTGCGAAGTGTACATTTATGCATTGCCACACCTCTAGCCAATCCCAGTGACGAAGAGGTAGAAGTTGCGAACCTTCTGACATGAGGAATATGCTTTCTCCTCAATGCTTCCATCCAATCCAGATCACCAGAAGTAGCTTTGTGCGATTTCCTTAATGTGAACCATTGCACAATGACCTGAGTGTAACTGTTTCCTCTGGTTTCCTTTGTGAAGGCGGAAGGATAACGCTCCTTCCCCACAGCAGGCAACCGGACTGTACTGACATCTGCATTGCAGTGTAGTTCTGACTTGCGGAACCTGATGTCGTAGTTGTTGTGGTGGACATACTATGCTGTTTTTAGATAGAGAATTGTCCATTTTTATATGCAAGTGTTTTTTTGCTGATGCAGGCTGGTCTTGTGTGACTTAGTCATAAGTCTGGACGTACTGCAGTCGGGTGCGACTGCAGTATGTGACATCCCGTTTGTACTATCTGCAGGAACTCATCTGTGTGGAAACTTGCAGGAAGGAACACACAATGGTGGCAACGTCAGCTATCGTAATCTGCACAGACAAGCTAAACGCCTTTTATACACTATTTTCCCCACCCCTGTTTGCATACATCTGCTAACTGCCAAAGAGGTTGGACTTGTCTATAAAAGCTGAGAGTCAACTGTGTTCGTTGGGCTTTTAACACTGCACCATTGAGTGATTGTTAACCGCTCCATTTTTGCAAATCTCATAAAGTTATTTGAAGAATCTCTCTTCTGGTTAGTGTGTGCTGACAACAACAAAGCCTTGCAGCAAGTGACGGAATCCCAGTATGCGGTGCAAAGATGCTTGTCTGCGGACAATGATCTGTAAGAAAGGTGAACTTCCTCCTATACAGATACTGGTGAAACTTACGCACTCCAAAAACAATGCCTACACTCTTAGAAAAAAAGGGTTCCAAAACGACCCAATATGAAGCCATTTTTGGTTCCAGGTAGAACTATTTTGGGTTCCATACAATGTTCCCTCTCATTTTCTTCAGCACTGAGCAAATTTCAGGTCTGCTGAGCGCAAACTTGAATGTTCAGAAAATTCTGTGTAACAACGTTTACTGTGAACACTGAGGCTGTACCTGCTTTAAGTTGCAGTTTTAACAGTGGCCAAGTATGCTACTGTGGCTATTTGATCACCTGCCAGAGTGGCCTACCATTAAAAACAATGGAGAAAAATGTCTCGCCTACTCCCACTCCCCCTCTCCAGCGCTCTACTAACCACCGGTCCTGGCACCATCATTACGCACACCTGCTCCCATCATTACACACACCTGGACCTCATCATCACCTTGATTACTCTGCCTTTACTTAGCCCTCAGTAGCCTCAGTCATCAGGCAGTTTTTGGTTTTGTCACGTTCAGTACGCTTAACGTTCTACTGATTAGTTAATCTGCCTTTTATTATTATTAAACTCACCTTCTGCACCTGCACCCTGACTCCCAGCGTATACAAAGCAAAACATGCATCTCATAACATGGAAATAGCTGTTCTATCATTCAGCCTACAGTATCAGCCAATGTGTGATGTTCAATGTAGGCCTACATTCCATGAGCCTTTTGAAAAAAACATGCCAGGCTTAATATTAACCTGTTTATCCACTTGTCCTTCAGACAAGGAAGTGACTGAAAATGTGTTGTTTGATGCAACAAAAAAAACAGTTCACAAAATAACATTTATTATTCCCATACCATTATTACAGAGAATCAGACAAATTATGCTACTCTCTGCCTATTGGCTACTTGGCTTATTCAAGACCATCTCAAAATACAACACTGCCCCTTTAGACATGAAAAAACCTCTTAACCTGACTCTCTTTTCAAAGATGGTTAGAAATGCACACATCTTGTAGAAAACAACCACCTTGATGACTCTCCCTTTATTTAGCCCTCAGTAGCCTCAGTCATTATTTGTTTCGGTACGTTACATTGAAAGTGGCTAATATAGCATTGTTTTGATCACAATTCCAACAGTAGAGTGAAAAATGGATAGTTTTAACTAATCTTGTGCTTCTCTGCCGGGCTGATATTTCTTGTACGCAGCAGTCCGAGGGGAGGTGTGCCCGAGCACGCGCTCAGCTTAGAGGAAACATTGGTTCCATATATAACCCTCTGACATGGGACACAACTGCTCCTACACCATATGGATTAGAATCACAAGCCAGTTGGCTGGGCAATGCAGCTTTGAATTTTGTCAGTGCGGCAGATTTCTGTAGTGTTTCCTTGGTTTTCACGAATGATTCATAGCATTGTTCTGTCCATTTCCATGTTTTGTCCTGACAAAGAAACTGATGCAGTGGCTTCAGCTTCATTGCTGAGCTTGGGATAAAGCATCGGTAGCAATTCAGTAACTCCAGGAGGATACAGTGCCTTGCGAAAGTATTCGGCCCCCTTGAACTTTGCGACCTTTTGCCACATTTCAGGCTTCAAACATAAAGATATAAAACTGTATTTTTTGTGAAGAATCAACAACAAGTGGGACACAATCATGAAGTGGAACGACATTTATTGGATATTTCAAACTTTTTTAACAAATCAAAAACTGAAAAATTGGGCGTGCAAAATTATTCAGCCCCCTTAAGTTAATACTTTGTAGCGCCACCTTTTGCTGCGATTACAGCTGTAAGTCGCTTGGGGTATGTCTCTATCAGTTTTGCACATCGAGAGACTGAAATTCTTTCCCATTCCTCCTTGCAAAACAGCTCGAGCTCAGTGAGGTTGGATGGAGAGCATTTGTGAACAGCAGTTTTCAGATCTTTCCACAGATTCTCGATTGGATTCAGGTCTGGACTTTGACTTGGCCATTCTAACACCTGGATATGTTTATTTTTGAACCATTCCATTGTAGATTTTGCTTTATGTTTTGGATCATTGTCTTGTTGGAAGACAAATCTCCATCTCAGTCTCAGGTCTTTTGCAGACTCCATCAGGTTTT
Source organism: Oncorhynchus kisutch (assembly GCF_002021735.2). Taxonomy (NCBI): domain Eukaryota; kingdom Metazoa; phylum Chordata; class Actinopteri; order Salmoniformes; family Salmonidae; genus Oncorhynchus; species Oncorhynchus kisutch. Next base: position 18,533,602 of record NC_034198.2, on the reverse strand, counting down.
CTTCCAGAATGGTCCTGTATTTGGCTCCATCCATCTTCCCATCAATTTTAACCATCTTCCCTGTCCCTGCTGAAGAAAAGCAGGCCCAAACCATGATGCTGCCACCACCATGTTTGACAGTGGGGATGGTGTGTTCATGGTGATGAGCTGTGTTGCTTTTACGCCAAACATAACGTTTTGCATTGTTGCCAAAAAGTTAAATTTTGGTTTCATCTGACCAGAGCACCTTCTTCCACATGTTTGGTGTGTCTCCCAGGTGGCTTGTGGCAAACTTTAAACAACACTTTTTATGGATATCTTTAAGAAATGGCTTTCTTCTTGCCACTCTTCCATAAAGGCTGATTGTTGTCCTATGGACAGAGTCTCCCACCTCAGCTGTAGATCTCTGCAGTTCATCCAGAGTGATCATGGGCCTCTTGGCTGCATCTCTGATCAGTCTTCTCCTTGTATGAGCTGGAAGTTTAGAGGGACGGCCAGGTCTTGGTAGATTTGCAGTGGTCTGATACTCCTTCCATTTCAATAGTATCGCTTGCACAGTGCTCCTTGGGATGTTAAAGCTTGGGAAATCTTTTTGTATCCAAATCCGGCTTTAAACTTCTTCACAACAGTATCTCGGACCTGCCTGGTGTGTTCCTTGTTCTTCATGATGCTCTCTGCGCTTTTAACGGACCTCTGAGACTATCACAGTCCAGGTGCATTTATACGGAGACTTGATTACACACAGGTGGATTGTATTTATCATCATTAGTCATTTAGGTCAACATTGGACCATTCAGAGATCCTCACTGAACTTCTGGAGAGAGTTTGCTGCACTGAAAGTAAAGGGGCTGAATAATTTTGCACGCCCAATTTTTCAGTTTTTGATTTGTTAAAAAAGTTTGAAATATCCAATAGATGTCGTTCCACTTCATGATTGTGTCCCACTTGTTGTTGATTCTTCACAAAAAAATAGTTTTATATATTTATGTTTAAAGCCTGAAATGTGGCAAAAGGTCGCAAAGTTCAAGGGGGCCAAATACTTTCGCAAGGCACTGTATATGCTGATGTTGTCTTGGACATTCTAACGTTCTGAGGAGCTGGGATCTCCAAGATAGACTTCTCATTGGACGGAGCCTTGTGGAGGCCCGTAGCTGCGATGATGGGTATGAGGCATTCAACCAATGATTGAAAGAATGCACATTTGTCCTGACAAACTCGCAGCCTGTAGTCCTTCAATCTCTGTAAGGTCACATTCAAGTTCTGTAGATGATCTTCTTCGTCATTTCCAGTAACGCGGATGTCATCCAGGTAGCATTATGCTCCTGGCAATCCACTCAAGATCGGGTCCATTGTCCTCTGGAACAGAGGTGGCGCACTTGTGATTCCAAATGGTAGATGACAGTACTTGAAGAGCCCCGTGTGTGTCACGATGGTCAGCAGCGCATTTAACTTTTCATCTACTTGATTTTGAGGAACTTTTGACCCCCAGCTATGCCCTTGAAAAGGTTGTCAATGTGTGGTAGCGGATACTGCTCAGCGGACAACACAGGGTTAACTGTGACTTTAAAGTCTCCACATATCCTGATTCCCTCCTTAAGGACTGATACAATGGGTGTTGCATATTCACTCATGCTGACTGGCTCCAGTACTTTGTTCTTGACTAACGCGCCCTCGACTTTTGGTCTGATAGCTATGGGTTGTGCTTTCGGAAACTTTGGGATCTTGTCTGGCTTAATGCTAAGTTTCACTGTAATGTCTTTCATGCAACCCAGCTCTCCATTAAAGACTCCTCCATGTTTTTTTCAAGACGGCGGGTAAGATATGTGTCTCCATGTATTATTGTAGACACTAATGGCCAGTCCAGTGTGATTGCCTCCACCCACGAATGTCCCGGTAGGGATGGATAGTCTCCTTTCACGAAGTAGAATGACAGCTTTTCAGTTTGTCAGTTTAATTGACCGGTGACCTCAGTGATGCCTCTCACGGCAACAGATTCACTTGCGTAAGTCTGGTTGAAGTGGAAGGTGTTTGAGTTGAGTTGATTTTATTTTTACAGGGACAGTGCACATTAATCAACGTTTCAGTAAAAGTGACGGTTTTAGCCAGCCGGCTAATTTTCCACCGTAGTCCCTGGGCAGGTTATCAAAAACAATTACAATATAGACAATAGCAACATAGGACAAGCAAGACATAGCATACAGACAGAGCAACATAGAACAAGCAAGACATAGCATACAGACAGAGCAACATAGAACAAAAAGCAGCAAGACAAGCAAGTTTCAGTGTCTTTTTGTAGACTGGGTCTGACACGAGATACAGCTGCCCCCGTGTCAATCTCCATTCACACTGGTTGCCTCTCTAGCAACTGAGAGACATGGTAGCCGTGCGGTCCCCCAGCAACAGTCAGTACATTCAGTGACTTCCTCGTCTGATGAGTAACTCACCTCGGTGTTCTCTTGCTCAACAGCGTGAACATGTCCCTTTTTCCTTCGTTGGAATGTCTTTCTTGTTTTCATTCTTTAATGTTTTCTGTGAGCTCCTTTTGTTTCTGCAGGCTCGCTTGATGTGGCCCGTTTTACCACAGGCCCAGCAATCCATGTCCTTATACCAGCATGTAGATGCCTAATGTCCCGCCGTGCCACAGCGGAAGCATGTGCCTTGATTTCCCTGCCTCAGATTTTCAGTTGCAACTCTGTGCCCTCGTCCTGATGAACTCGACTGCCGGGCTTCGTGAAGCAGCTACTTGACATCATGAAGTGCAGCATAATAACGTTCGGTACCTCATGAATTATATAGCTTCTGAAATGGTACAGGAGGGATGGGTTTTCGGCAATAGCGAGTTACAACCCATGAGTCTTTAAAGGCCAAAAACAGCATGGCCATTCATATTTCATTATTTAGGGAGAGCTTCTGGCATGGAAGTGTGGGGCGAGAATGTTAGAATTTTGGGGTTGGTTGGGAAAGATTTTTATCAAAAGGGGCTCCTGCTCAGAATGGCAAAGAAGGTAGCTTTAATCATCTTCTGAGCCACACGTCAGCCGGTTGCTAGGTTACAGGTCAGTTCTGAGAAACTGCTAATGTGAAAAGCTTGCAATGGTTTGCTGTGTGTAGCATGAAAGCAAGTGACATACTAATTTGAAGGAAATGGCTGCAGTTCTTCAGTTGCCTTCGGTAATGACAGGGATCATGCGATGCATTTTTCCCTTGCCCCAGGCCCCTTTGCAATCATTCATACATTATCTTCAGACATGCAAAACTAAATCAGGAGTCAAACGTTATCACCTCCAGCACTGCACAGTCACATTCAGATACTGTAGTAGCAGGTCATGAAAGAATGGAAGCTTAATATTTTACCCCAATAATACCCATAGAGTTTAACCCCCTTCCTCCTTTTTCAGTTTTCATAATATGTTTTTCTTCTTTTTAAAGCTAGACATTGATGTTCATTATAAAATGTCACTTGTTCTCTGAAATACTTTCTGTGAAAACAGCAGGGAAGGTGGCAGCCATGACGGCAAGCTTCTTCAATAACGAGCAAGTGCTACCTGGGGGGTTTCTGATTTGTTTTGTTTTTACCAAGCAAAAATGATTGGATGCCAACTTCAGTATTATACTTACTTGTATTATTATAACTTAAATAACCATTTATCAATAGTATTATCAGATATTAACATCAGCAAAATGTTCCATCAGACATTTATTTTGCTCTTTATCCTGAAGTAACAGGTTTGGTTATGTTTCCACTTGCCACTGCAGAAATATGTGTTCAATGTTTATGTATTTCTATTGGTTGGTTCAAGTCAATAAGTTGTTATGTCATTGGCTACGCTTGAAGACAGGGGGAGATTGATCTGATATTTACATGCAAGTGGTAAGTCACGTTCTGGAATACTGCATTCTATTTACGTATTTACAATGTGTATGAGTTCACTATGTACTTTTCCTGATATATATATATATTTATATACACACACACACACACACACACACAGTACCAGTCAAAAGTTTGGACACATTCAAGGGTTTTCCTTTATTTTTACTATTTTATACATTGTAGAATAATAGCGAAGACATCAAAACTATGAAATAACATATAAGGAATCCTACTATCCTACCTACCTATCGTACTAATCAAAAAAGGGTTTAACAAATATAAATAGATTTGAGATTTGAGATTCTTCAAAGTATCCAACTTCTGCCTTGATGACAGCTTTGCACGCTCTTGGCGTTCTCTCAACCAACTTCATGAGGTAGTCACCTGGGATGCATTTCAATTAACAGGTGTGCTTTGTAAAAAGTTAATTTGTGGAATTTCTTTAGTTCTCAATGCGTTTGAGACAGTTGTGTTGTGACAAGGTAGGGGTGGTATACAGAAGATAGCTCTATTTGGTAAAATACCAAGTCCATATTATGGCAAGAACAGTTCAAGTAAGCAAAGAGAAACGACAGTCCATCATTCCTTTAAGACATGAATGTCAGTCAATCCGGAAAATGTCAAGAACTTTGAACGTTTCTTCAAGTGCAGTCGCAAAAACCATCGAGTGCTATGATGAAACTGGCTCTCATGAGGACCCCCACAAGAAAAGAAGACCCAGAGTTACCTACTCTGTTGCAGAGGATAAGTTCATTAGAGTTACCAGACTCAGAAATAGCCCAAAAAAGCCCAAATAAATGCTTCAGAGTTCAAGTAACAGACACATATCAACATCAACTGTTCAGAGGTGACTGTGTGAATCAGGCCTTCATGGTCGTATTGCTGCAAAGAAACCACTACTAAAGGACACCAATAATAAGAAAAGACTTGCTTGGGCCAAGAAACACGAGCAATGGACATTAGACCGGTGGAAATCTGTCCTTTTGTCTGATGAGTCCAAATGTGCGATTTTTGGTTCCAACTGTCGTGTCTTTGTTTTTTGTATACTACATGATTCCATATGTGTTATTTCATAGTTTTGAAGTCTTCACTATTATTCTTCAATGTAGAAAATAGTTAACAAAGAAAAACCATTGAATGTGTCAGTGTGTCAAACTTTTGACTGGTACTGTATATACGGAACAAAAATATAAATGCAACGTGCAACAATTTCAAAGATTTACAGATAAAGGAAATCAGTCAATTGAAATAAATCAATTAGGCCCTAATCTATGGATTTCACATGACTGGGAATACAGATATATGTCTGTTGGCCACAGACACCGTATAGATAAGGTAGGGACATGGATCAGGAAACCAGCCAGTATTTGGTATGACCGCCATTTGTCTCATGGGCATGGATCAGAAAACCAGCCAGTATCTGGCATTTGTCTCATGCATCGCGACATATCTCCTTCAAGGAGAGTTGATCAGGCAGTTGAATGTGGCCTGTGGAATGTTGTACCAGTCCTCTTCAATGGTTGTGCGAAGTTGCTGGATATTGGCGTAAACTGGAACACGCTGTCGTACATGTCGATCCAGAGCATCCCAAACATCCTCAATGGGTGACATGTCTGGTGAGTATGCAGGCCATTTTCAGCTTCCAGGAATTGTGCACAGATCTTGCGACATTTGTCCTCAAGATCTTGTCACTATATCTCTTTGCATTCAAATTGCCATCGATAAAATACAATTGTGATTGTTGTCCTTAGCATATAGCTGCCCATACCATAAACCCAAAGCCACCATGGGGCACTCTGGTCACAACGTTGACATCAGCAAACCGCTCGCCCACACAACGTCATACATGTGGTCTGCGATTGTGAGGCCAATTTGGCGTACTGACAAATTCTCTAAAATGACGTTGGAGGCAGCTTATGGTAGAGAAATTAACATTCAAATATCTGGCAACAGGTCTGCTGGACATTCCTGCAGTTAGCATGCCAATTGCACGTACCCTCAAAACGTGAGACATCTGTGGCATTGTGCTGTGTGACAAAACTGCACATTTTTGAATTGTGTTTTATTGTCCCCAGCACAATGTGCACCTGTGTAATGATTATGCTGTTTAATCAGCTCCTTGATATGCCGGATCCGTCAGGTAGATGGATTATCTTAGCAAAGGAGAACAGGGATGTAAACAAATGTGTGCACAAATATTTGAGAGAAATAAGCTTTTTGTGCATATGGACAATTTCTGGCATCTTTCATTTAAGATCATGAAACCAACACTTTACATGTTTAGATTTTTGTTCAGTATGTATATGTACAGTATATACAGTGCCTTCAGAAACTATTCACACCCCTTTACTTTTTCCACATTTTGATGTGTTACAGACAGAATATATAATATATCTTGTCACTGGCCTACACACAATAACCTATAATGTCAAAGTGGAATTATGTTTTTTGCAAGTGTTCAACACCTCTGTCATGGCATACCTAAATATGTTCAGGAGTAAAAATTTGCTTAGCAAGTCACATGAGTTGCTTGGACTCATTGTGTGCAATAATAGTGTTTTACATGATTTTTGAATGACAACCTCATGTCTGTACCCCACACATACAATGATCTGTAAGGTTCCTCAGTCGAGCAGTGAATTTCAAACCCAGATTCAAACCAGGGAGGTTTCCCAATGCCTCCATAAGGGAACCTATTGGTAGATGGGTAAAAAAAAAGCAGACATTGAATATCCCTTTGAGCATGGTGAAGTTATTAACGACAGTTTGGATGGTGTATTAATACACCCATTTACTACAAAGATACTGTGCATTTGGAAAGTATTCAGACCCCTTGACGTTTTGCACATTTTGTTACATTACAGCCTTATTCTAAAATGAATGAAATATATTTTTCCTCCGCAATCGACACACAGTACCCCATAATGACATCACAATACCCCATAATGACATCACAATACCCCATGATGACAACGGAAAAACAGGTTGTTATACATTTTAGCAAATTTATAAAGAAAACCCCCTGATATATCATATTTACTTTCGTATTCAGACCCTTTACTCAGTACTTTGTTAAAGCACCTTTGGCAGTGATTACAGCCTCGAGTCCTCTTGGGTATGACGCTACAAACTTGGCACACCTGTATTTGGGGAGTGTCTCCCATTCATCTCTGCAGATTTTCATCAAGGATCTCTCTGTACTTTCTTCTTTCCCTCGATCCTGACTAGTCTCCCAGTATCCCACATCCCATCAGCACGATGCTGCCACCACCATGCTTCACTGTAGGGATTATTTCAGGTTTCCTCCAGACATAATGCTTGACATTCAATCTTGGTTTCATCAGACTAGAGAATCTTGTTTTTCATGGTCGGAGAGTCTTTAGGTGCCTTTTGGCAAACTCCAGTGGCTTCCATCTGGCCACTCTACCATAAATGCCTGATTGGTGGAGTGCTATGGTTTTCCTTCTGGAAGGTTCTCCCATCTCCACAGACGAACTCTGAAGCTCTGTCAGAGTGAGCATAAGGTTCTTGGTCATCTCCATGAGGCCCTTCTCCCCCAATTGCTCAGTTTGGCCGGGTGGCCAGCTCTAGGAAGAGTCTTGGTGGTTCGAAAATTCTTCCATTTAAGAATAATGGATGCCACTGTGTTCTTGGCGACCTTCAATGACTTCAATATCTGACCAAATTATGAAAAATGAGAATTGTACTTTTGAATTCCGTAAAGTCAGTGTGGAAGAGGTGAAAAAATGATTGTTGTCAACAATGACAAGCCACCGGGGTCTGACAGCTTTGATGGAAAATTACTGAGGATAATAGAGGACAATATTGCCCCTGCTATTTGCATATCATCAATCTAAGCCTACTAGAAAGTGTGTTCCCTCAGGCCTGGAGGAAAGATAAAGTCATTCCTCTACCCAAGAATAGTAAAACCTCCCTTACCGGCTCAAATACCCGACTAATCAGCCTGTTACCAACCCTTAGTAAACTTCTGGAAAAAAATATGTTTGCCCAGATACAATGCTATTTCACAGTAAACAAATTGACAACATACTTTCGGCACACATATAGGAAAGGACACTCAACATGCACGGCACTTACACAAATGACTGATGATATGCTGAGAGAAATTGATGATCAAATTATTGTGGGGGCTGTGTTAGACTTCAGTGCAGCTTTTGACATTATCGATCATAGACTGCCGCTGGAAAAACGTATGCGTTATGCCTTTACACCCCCTGCTATAATGTGGATAAGAGTTACGCAGTGGTCTAAGGCACTGCATCGCAGTGCTAGCTGTGCCACCAGAGACCCTGGGTTCGAGCCCAGGCTCTGTCGCAGCCGGCCGCAACCGGTAGGTCCATGGGGCAATGCACCATTGGCCTAGCACTGACCAGGTCTCTAGGGGCACGGTGTTTCCTCCGACACATTGGTGCGGCTGGCTTCCGGGTTGGATGCGCGCTGTGTTAAAAAGCAGTGAGCTTCGTTGTGTTGTGTTTTGGAGGACGCATGACTCTCGACCTTCATTTCTCCCGAGCCCGTACGGGAGTTTGTAGCGATGAGACAAGATAGTCAAATTTAAAATACAATTTTTTAAAAGTGCAAATCAATACTAGAACAACAGAAAGGACCTTGTGAAGATGCTGGAGGAAACAGGTATAAAAGTATCTATATCCACAGTAAAACGAGTCCATAACCTGAAAGGCCGCTCAGCAAGGAAGTAGCCACTGCTCCAAAACCGCCATTAAAACGCCAGACTACGATTTGCAACTGCACATGGGGACAAAGATCGTACTATTTGGAGAATTGTCCTCTGAAACAAAAATATAACTATTTGGCCATAATGACCATCGTTATGTTTGGAGGAAAAATGGGGATGCTTGCAAGCTGAAGAACACCATCCCAACCGTGAAGCACGGGGCTGGCAGCATCATGTTGTGGGGGTGCTTTGCTGCATGAGGGACTGGTGCACTTCACAAAATAGATGGCATCATGAGGGAGGGAAATTATGTGGAAATATTGAAGCAACATCTCTAGACATCAGTCAGGAAGTTAAAGCTTGGTTGCAAATTGGTCTTCCAAATGGACAATGACCCCAAGCATCCTTCCAAAGTTTTGACAAAATAGCTTAAGGACAACAAAGTCAAGGTATTGGAGTGGCCTTCACAAAGCCCTGACCTCATAGAGTCCCATAGAATATTTGTGAGCAGAACTGAAAAAGTGTGTGCGAGCAAGGAGGCCTACAAACCTGATTCAGTTACACCAGCTCTGTCAGGAGGAATGGACCAAAAATCACCCAACTTATTGTGGGAAGCTTGTGGAAGGCTACCCAAGTTAAACAATTTAAAGGCAATGCTAGCTAATACTAATTGAGTGTATGTAAACTTCTGCTCCACTGGGAATGTGATGAAAGAAAAAATGCTGAAATCAATCATTCTCTCTACTATTATTCTGACATTTCACATTCTTAAAATAAAGTGGGGATCCTAACTGACCTAAGACAGGGAATTTTCACTCTGATTAAATGTCAGGAATTGGGAAATTTGAGTTAAAATGTATTTGGCTAAGGTGTATGTAAACTTCCGACTTCAACTGTAAATAAAGTATTTTTGTTTTTTAAAATCTGTTTTCGAATTGTCATTATGGGTTATTGCGTTGTAGATTGATGAGTGAAAAAAACGCAACTGTAATGTAACGTAATGTGGACAAAGGGAAGGGGTCTGAACACTCTCTGAATGCACTTCATATGGAGCATTGTGTGTAGGCCAGTGACAAAAATGTCTCATTTTAGCTCATTTAAAATTCAGGCTGTAACACAACAATTTGTGTGAAATGTCAAGGTGGTGTGAATACTTTCTGTCTGCAGTGACAGAATGCCTGGATTAGTGATCTGAATTCCTAAACAGTGTCTAGGTTTCCTGGGTTTTAACTCTGTGAATCCTCTGCCTCTCTGGGTCCCAGTCAGTCCTTGTTGTGAGGACCAACCATCTGTGAGCAGTGTTAGCATGGTGCTAGCTGGGTTCTGGCTGGGCTCAGGCCTCTGTGAGCAGCTTTAACGTGGCACTAGCTGGGTTCTGGCTGGGCTCAGGCCTTGGGTAATTAACTCTGACAGAGTTGATGAGCTGCTAATTAAATGTTTATCTGGATTTGGCATCTGTTGTTAAACAAAACGTCTGTTAGCTGTCTCTCCAATCTGAGGATTATCAAGAGTGAGAGCTATTGGGCCTGGATCCCTGTGCTAGGAGGAGATAAGGTTGGAATTATGGATTTGGCAACAACATTTTCAACATTTTCAACATAGAAATGGTTTTTTACTCAGGTTTCTTTCAGCTGATTGTTTCCTGAATGAAGATGGACTAGTTCATTTGGACTGTTCACTGCCACATGGACACTTCAAGACAGTTTATTGTAGAGAGTAGTTTCTTGTAGAGAAGTTTTAAATGTTGCTATTATCATCTTATTGCTGTGTATTAAGTTTTAAAATCCCCACTAAAATGTCAGATTATGTCAGATTAAAGCCAAAATATCATCTTAATGTCTCTGAGTTCCATCACCAGTCCTAATTGCAAGATTAACTAACCAGCATCCCTCTCAGGGTGTGGAGTTCCCGCCAGCTCAACTCTTATTGACTTGTTTGCAGGTGGATTAGAGGCACAAACAGAAGAAAATATCCTTCTGAACACACTATTACACAGATATCCATAACATAGATTAGCATAGGCCTGTGGGTCTTCAGAGGAGTGTGAAGGACAAATTATTTTTTTTACTTGGGAAAGGTGAAATATGGAGTTCTATATGTTTCTCACTCCTATCGTTCATTGGACATGTGGCACATTGTCCTCTAGGTTATCCCATGTGCTGTGTGTATGGGTTGAGAAGAGGAAGGTCACAGTCTGTTGTAGGACATTTGAAGGTTTCCATGGATTGCGACGCGAACTGGCCAATGTTTCCTTCCTTCCCAATCAAAGATGACAATTCTCTCTGAGGGCAGAATTAGGAATGACAAAGGCACAGGGACAAATGGAACAGCAACGATAGCTAAAACCAAATATTTCCAGAACAAAAAAAGTCCTCAGTTCGCCCTCAACTTTGTCAGCATTAAAACTGGAGGACTGATAGAATGAAGTCTAGTATTGTGGAACGAGACGCTGTTTTTCAAATGTGGAGACAGTTTGAAAGCTCCTGATTATGTTATGGAAAGCCCTGTTCTTGGCCTGATTCCCTTTTCTCACAGTGGATATGGCTTTAACTTCAGTCTCCATAACCGCCCGCCTGGGCATCTTAGGCCTACCTTTTACGCTCCAGCTGATTCCCCCATCCATAGATTTCTTTTGATTGGAGTGTCATATTTTCATCTAAATGCTGATCGGTTAGAGGATTGGGTGCAAATTGGAAACCGAAACTTATTCCGGCTTAGTTCCCTACTCTTTTGTATTTGTGGACCAATGTGATTGCGGGGGCCTCTTTTGTGTTCTGTGAGAATTCACGTTCGAAACCCACAGGAGTTCAATGAATTTTAAGAAGGTCTGAAATTGCAGTGGCTACCATACTAATTCAGATATCAGAAGTAAAGTACTGCGGTAGCCTGCATCTGTGGCATATTTCTAACTATGGCAAGGCTGTCAAGTAAAACTGTCTGTCAACGTGACAGACTATATGAAGATGGTGTCGATAGACATGGCAGCTCTGCTTCTAGCTCCTAAGCATCTTCACACTATTTTGTTTTTGGATAATTAGCCCAGAACGTTTTTGGGTTATTACATACAGCCGGAAATAACTTTTGAATATCAGAGCGGAGGTAAGTCGCCTGCATTCCGACCAGGAATATGACTTTTGAATATCAGAGCGGAGGTAACTCGCCTGCATTCCGACCAGGAATATGACTTTTGAATATCAGAGCGGAGGTAACTCGCCTGCATTCCGACCAGGAATATGACTTTTGAATATCAGAGCGGAGGTAACTCGCCTGCATTCCGACCAGGAATATGACTTTTGAATATCAGAGCGGAGGTAACTCGCCTGCATTCCGACCAGGAATATGACTTTTCCGAATTGGATCCTTTGGCAATTGAACTTATCCCAGAGGCTGACCCAAGACACCACCGGCGGAGAAGAGGTATTTGGAGTGGACTTCTAGTCCAACTAAGGAGGCGTGCACACCATTCACCGCTTCCGAGTATATTACTCACTGATGTTTAGTCCCTGGACAATAAAGTAGACAAGCTCAGGGTGAGGATCTCCTTCGAGAGAGATATCAGGGACTGCAACATACTCTGTTTCATGGAATCATGTCTCTCTCTGAATATACTGTCGTTCATACAGCCAGCTGGGTTCTCAGTACATCACGCAGACAGGAATAAAGAATTCTCAGGGAAGAAGAAAGCCGGAGGTGTATGTTTCATGATTAACTACTCATGGTGTGATTGGGATAATGTACAGGAACTCAAGTCCTTTTGTTCACCCCACCTAGAATAGCTCACAATCAAATGTTGACCGTATTACCTCCCAAGATAATTATCTTTGTTTATAGACACAGCCGTATATATTCACCCTCAAGCCGATTCCACATCGGCCCCCAAGGAAGTACACTGGACTTTGCGGCCACCAACGTGGGCTGCTCACGAGGACTATGGGCTCTCCTTCTCCATGGCCAGTGTGAGTAAGACATTTTAGCATGTTTACCCTCGCAAGGCTGCCGGCCCAGAAGGCATTCCTAGCCGCGTCCTGAGAGCATGCGCAGACCAGCTGGCTGGAGTGTTTATGGACATATTCAATCTCTCCCTATCCCAGTCTGCTGTTCCCACTTGCTTCAAGATGTCCACCATTGAAAGTAACTGTAACCGAACTAAAAGACTATCGCCCCCATAGCACTCACTTCTGTCATCATAACATGTTTTGAAAGGCTAGTTAAGGATCATATCACCTACACCTTACCTGACACCCTGGAAACACTTCAATTTGCATACCGTCCCAATAGATCCACAGACCTACTGCACCTATTTATTCAAAGGTTTTTCTTTATTTGGACTATTTTCTAATTTGTAGAATAATAGTGAAGACATCAAAACTATGAAATAACACATATGGAATCCTGTAGTAACCAAAAAAGTGTTAAACAAATCCAAATATATTTTATATTTGAGATTCTTCAAAGTAGCCACCCTTTGACTTGATGACAGCTTTGCACACTCTTGGCATTCTCTCAACCAGCTTCCTGAGGTAGTCACCTGGATTGCAATTTCAGTTAACAGGTGTGCCTTGTTAAAAGTTCATTTGTGGAATTTCTTTCCTTCTTAATGGGTTTGAGCCAATCAGTTGTGTTGTGACATGGTAGGGGTGGTATACAGAAGATAGTCCTATTTGGTAAAATAAAAAGTCCTTATTATGGCAAGAACAGCTCAAATAAGCAAAGAGAAATTACAGTCCATCATTACTTTAAGACATGAAGTTCAGTCAATGCGGAAAATGTCAAGAACTTTGAAAGTTTCTGCATATGCAGTCGCGAAAACCATCAGGCGCAATGATTAAACTTGCTCTCATGAGGACCGCCACAGGAAAGGAAGACCCAGAGTTACCTCTGCTGCAGAGGATACGTTCATTAGAGTTACCAGCCTCAGAAATTGCAGCCCAAATAGATGTTTCACAAAGTTCAAGTAACAGACCCATCTCAACATCAACTGTTCAGAGGAGACTGCGTGAATCAGGCCTTCATGATCGAATTGCTGCTAAGAAACCACTACTAAAGGACACCAATAAGAATAAGAGACTTGCTTTGGCCAAGAAACACGAGCAATGGACATTAGACCGGTGGAAATCTGTCCTTTGGTCCAATGAGTCCAAATTTCATATTTTTGGTTCCAACCTCCGTTTCTTTGTGAGATGCAGAGTAGGTGAACGGATGATCTCTGCATGTGTGGCTCCCAACGTGAAGCGTGGAGGAGGAGGTGTGATTGTGTGGGGGTGCTTTGCTGGTGACACTGTCGGTGATTCATTTAGAATTCAAGGCACACTTAACCAGCATCTCTACCACAGCAATCTGCAGCGATACGCCATCCCATCTGGTTTGCGCTTAGTGGGACTATCATTTGTTTTTCAACAGTACAATGACCCAAAACACCTCCAGGCTATGTAATGGCTATTTGACCGAGAAGGAGAGTGATGGAGTGCTGCATCAGATGACCTGGCCTCCACAATCACCTGACATCAACCTAATTGAGATGGTTTTGGATGAGTTGGACTGCAGAGTGAAGGAAAAGCAGCCAACAAGTGCTCAGCATATGTGGGATCTCCTTCAAGACTGTTGGAAAAGCTTTCCAGGTGAAGCTAGTTGAGAGAATGCCAAGGGTAAACAGTTAAAATAAAGAAATAAACCTTGAATGAGTAGGTGTGTCCAAACGTTTGACTGGTTCTGTATATTTATACTCCGGACTCCGACGTTGATCGTCCTAATATTTATATATTTCTTAATTCCATTTGAAATTTGTGTGTTTGAGCTAAGAACACAAGCATTTCGCGACACCCGCAATAACATCTGCTAAATAGGTGTTTGCGACCAATAACATTTGATTTGATTATGATAGGGATAGGTGTGACCACCCCTGAGAAAAACAAGATCACTGTGTCATGGGAAAAAATGAATCCCACCTCTAATTTGTGTTCTCTTTAACTAATGAGATGATGTATTTTCATGTATTTTCACATTTTGGTTATTCTATGAGATTATCAATTGCTTGAATATGTACAGGCAAAGGAAAGGCTACCGTTTTCTAAACGTTCTCATGTGTAAGTGTACGAAAACCCCACCTTCAGCTCTCACTCAGCCCTTTCAAACCCCTGCAGGTATTGATTGGTCATGCTGGTCAGCTGTACCAACGTAAAATGATATGATTGACATATGCTCTTTTTCATACACATCAACAAACAGAGCACAAATATAGTCATTTCAGAAGAGTATTGTCTGTTTAAAAAAATATGGATGGTTTATTTGACCCTACTGCAACAAGCATATAATCCATCACCATGTTTTTCAACTTCTCATATTAGTCAATAGAACACAGTTTACATCCAAATATGAACAGTGGTATATATTTTATTCAACACATTCATTCACTTCTCAATCTACAAACATAGTTGAAAAGACACATTATAGTATTCATTTATCCTGTCAAATACTTGGTTAAGTGGGTTTTCTAGTCTGAACTGATCACGAAACGGTGGTGGTTTATAACTTGTTCAGAATCTACTGAAAACATTAGACAGTCTAATACAAAAGCCAACCAGTATGGACTGGTCCATAATACTGCCTCTAGAATTATAGCTTATTTACAATCATCTATGAGCTAGCCATCACCGAACAAATTTATGAAAGAAAGAACAGAAACAGAGTATCTCATTAATTGATTGTGCTTTTTAAACCCACTAAAACCAATTCTCCATTTTGTAGAAATGGAACACTTGTCTCAGACTGAGGCACCAATAAAAGTGCTAGTAACGTTAGTTTTGATTTATTTCAAGATCTCTCTACAGCTATGCGTAAGACTGGCGTTACAAACGGTAGTTTATATTTATATATTTATAAAGTTGTTACAGGGCTGTCCCGGTTTCATCACCCGTGGTTGTCTTGTCGTGTCTTTCAACAACACTTGTCTTGGAGACATCGATTGGATCAGTCCTTGTGTTTTACCATGCAAAGCCCTTTAGAGTTGCGGTAGAAGTTCAAAGAAGAAGAAATTTGTGTTGGACAGTTGGACAGAAAGGCTGCCTGAGCCTCTGTATTCTCATATAATCAATGTCCCCTCATATGGGGGAGCTGGTGCTTAGGGCATAACAGGAATAACAGTAGAGTAGTTTGCCAATTTCACAGCACACTACCACAGCTGAGCCATGTTTATCTGGAGTCAGTCTTTATGGAGTTTGTGTCTACAGAAGAACTCCAGTCTATTACAATACAGTACTTGGTTCTGGTGAAGTCCGGAAAGGCAAAGAGATGAGGGTATTATCTTTTGATTGACTTAGCAGGAAACTAAGCTACAGAGTGTCATGTCCCACCTTACAAACAGTCAGTCTCTTCCCATCCCTTTCCCCACACAAACATAATCCTTCCCATACTAGCGATTAGCTGTTAGCGAGTTAGCATTACCCATTGCGTCACTCCCAAGCTAGCCGTTAGCGTGCTAGCCAGCGTTAAACAGTCACTTCGGTCTTGCTGCCTGTGCGATAGTGCTGCTGCTGCTGCTGCTGCTGTTGCTGTTGGTGGTGGTGTTGGGGGATGTAGTGGAGCTGCTCCACAGTGTGGGTCCTTCTAGAGGCAAACTGCTGCCTCTTATTAGTCGTGTGGTTCATGGCTAGAGTGTTGGAGTGTGCCCCTTGTCCTGGTCCTGGTCCTGCTCCGCCTGCCACTCCTGCGTTGTTCGAGGCACTGGGATGGGAGTGCATTTTGGTCATCTTGTAGCGGTCCATGAGTGGTGTCGTGGGCATGAACACGTCCGGGTGCGAGATGGCGTGCGACATCGACTTGTCGTTGTTTCCCCGGAAACCGCCGGACACGCTGCCAACTACACCACGCTTTAGCGACATCATCATTTTGTCCGGCGAGATCAGAGGATCCTGAGATAGCAGGCGGTCTTGGGAGTACAAGCGGTCTTGCGAGTAGAGGCGGTCTTGGGAGAAGTGGCGGTCTTTAGGGTACATGTGGTCTTGCGATTGTAACAGCCTGTCTTTGGAGTACATGCGGTCCTTGGAGTACAGCCGTTCCTGAGACATCAAGCGATCCTGAGGAAGCAGGCGTTCCTGAGACCTCAGTCTCTCAGCAGACAGTAGCTGCTCATCAGACAGGATTCGTCCTCCATGCTCGGTCATCCCCATCCCGTAGGAGATGCTATAGTCTTCCTGGGGGCCTCGGTGTGGGGACAGAACCCGGTCCTGAGACATGGCCCTTTGGACTCGGGGAGGCCTCTGTCTCCTGGGGGCCTGCTGGGCCTGGGGCTGCTGGGGTGGGGCCTGGGTCACCTGGGGCTGGGGGAGCTGGCTCTGGAGCTGCTGCTGCTGCTGTTGGAGGAATGGATGAAGATACAGTCAACTCTTGATATATTCAATGGCTTGGGACTTTTGTAAATGCATGCTCTGCTCTGAAATGCAGATTTATACAAATGTGTAGATGCAGTACTTGTTCCTGGTTCATTTTGATGACGTGTAAGGGCAGGGTGCTTCTGGCTGCCAGGTCAGGGAGGTGACGCTTGCGGGTGTAGTAGTCGTCGACGTCTTTATCCGCTGTGGAGAGACAGAGGGAGACAGAAGAGGTGGATTAGGAGAGAGAAAGAGGGAGGGAGAAGGTAGAGAGAGAGAGAGTAGGAGGGAAAGAGAGAAAAGGGAAGTAAAGGAGATTGAATAGCGGGTCTGAAGGTTGCTCCGAGAATACGACAATCCTGGCCCCATCTGTGATTTTACCGGCGTTTCTGGCTGTGGGCTTTCCAAAGGTTGCGTAGAAGTCTGTTAACAAACAGTGTCATACTGCATACACCACACAAAAACGTCATACACAAAGGCTATTTGAAAAGACGCAGGATCACGTAACATGGATGAAAATTCATCTGCACGTTCATGTATTAACAAATCGAACATGGATATGGGTTGTGTCCAAGAACAGGTCTAGAGATATGTGCATGTCTCCAGATTGTCTTGGCAGGATGTGTGATATCACACCCTCACACCTTGTATGTGTTATAAAGGAGACTCACTGGGAACCATGCATCAACCATTAGTCATACGTACGGATTTGACATATTCAGACACACACAATCACGTGCGCCACACACACACACACACGCACACACACACAGATGTACAGTACACACATGCTCACATACAAACATCCTGTCAAACTAAGATGTAAAGAATATATGTTTCATGGTCACATATACCGGATAGGTGCAGTGAAATGTGTTGTTGTACAGGGTCAGCCATAGTAGTACGTCACCCCTGGTGCAAATTAGGGTTAAATAACTTCCTCAAAAACACATCGACAGATTCTTGACCTTGTCGGCTCCAGTATCCGAAAACAGAGACTTTACCGTTCCTATCCCAACGTTCTAACCACTAGACTACCTGCCGCCCATGACTAAGTAAAGCTGCGGCAGAGATGATATATATTTATATATATATATATAAAAATGGAAACCTTTGAAGTTCACACCCAAAAAGACAGCTGTCTTCCTCCGAGTCTGTTCTTTTTCACTTTGGCTTTGAGCGTTTTACTGCTAAAGTGAGATGGAGATGAACTTTCATAACATGAATCTGTTAATAATATTCATTATTCATAAATTGACAAATAAAACACCTCTCCAGAATCCAGAGAACAATAATACCCCATTGTAGAATAGATCCAGCTGTATAAATGATGGACACAAGGCTTCTAATACATCTCAGGCTGATCAGTCCTTTCACACAAACGGCAATTATGGCAGGGCACTAAAAGGGGATTGGCTAAAGCGAATTACCAGATGAATAACAAAAATATACATACATATATATATATACTGTATAGGCTTTTAATTGGCATGAAAATGATGTGTGTTATTAAATAAATTAGCCTAAATCAGTGAAATATACATCTCCTTAATGAATAGAAGAGCAAATAAAAGTAAGATGTCATCATTCATTCTAATAGATGAATAGATTTGAGAAACATGTACTATGCATTTAAATTCCCAATGGGGAAGAAGGCAAGGCCAGTTCAGGCTGAAAAAAAATCATCTGAAAAAGGAATGAACGTGTGTGCAGAGACACACTGTACGCTTTACTTTCAATTTATACATCAATTTACATGTATTAGTAGATGCTGAGATTTGCCATTTCATTATTCCAATAAAGGAAATGCGTCTCTATCTCGCCTCTGGCTCTATCCTACATGATCTATCAGTAGAAAGATGCCTTTTGGCTATTTGCTGCTGCAAATGATTTGCTTTGGAAGCAGATAAAGACAGTCAGGCTGGGCTGGCACTGCCTGAGGACAGTGTTAGGTTTTTAACATGGCAACAACATTCACCATGCATTTTGTAACATTACTTATTAAGACAATTTCCCAAGCACTGACATTTCCCATGCAATGACATAGCATCTTCCAATCAATATGCAGTCCAATATCTATTAGACAATAACAAGCACAAGAGACACCTGAGACAGGCACATGTATAACGATTTTGACCCACTCTAGAGATGGCAAGCACTGATGGGATCAGATCCTTCACTTTGGAATACATTTTATGGATTTCAAGTCTCCCCATTAGACCCTGTAAACTCAATAGGTGCTTTTTTTGGTTGAATAGATCTCGTATTTGATTCAGTGTGTGTGTGTGCGTGCGCGCGCGTGTGTGTGTGTGTAACAGCACCGACTTTAGACACACCGACTTTGAATTGTAGACTACAATAGATTCAGATCTCTCCCTTTAGTCCCATGTGGCTCAGTTGGTAGAGCATGGTGCTTGCAATGTTAAGGTTGTGGGTTCAATTCCCACGGGGGACTAGTGTTCAAATGTATGCACTCCCTACTGTAGGTCCCTCCAGACAAGAGCATCTGCTAAATTACTCAAATGTAAGTAGGACAGCCATGATGCAATTACACAAGCCTTAAGGAATATTTGTGTTCTGCTCAATATGACGAGATGAACCCCAGCGTAGTACACTGAATCAATACAGAGCTGCAACTAGAGCACAGCACAGAGCTTAATGTGGTTAAATGCTCACACTGAGAAATGGTGGCTGCTGCTTTTCTAAAGAGACATCTTTAAAGAGAGAGAGTGACTGTGTGGTGTATTGGAATGGAATACCAGTGAGGTGTGGTTTTGATGAAGTTATGGAGGGGCATGTTTGATGTGTGTATTTGTAATTGTCTGTCCCCTCTCATCCAGACACTCTGTTTATGCCTTCAAGAGTCAGCACTTTCTGGAAAGGTTGTGAATGCTGATACACTGAATATTAGGACCCTTTCAGAAAAAGAGAATGTAGCCTTTCATTTTGACGTATCCCATCACTACATTTTAAGGGGCGTGTGGTATAATCCTTCATAAACGTATGCCAA
Source organism: Oncorhynchus kisutch (assembly GCF_002021735.2). NCBI lineage: Eukaryota > Metazoa > Chordata > Actinopteri > Salmoniformes > Salmonidae > Oncorhynchus > Oncorhynchus kisutch. The sequence continues at coordinate 18,513,677 of NC_034198.2, read as the reverse complement.
GTAAGTAACGAGTCAAATGCAGACTTTTTAACATGCCAGAGTAGGCATTAACTTATGCATTAGAGTTTTAACATGCCAGAGTAGGCATTAACTTATGCATTAGAGTTTTAACATGCCAGAGTAGGCATTAACTTAGGCATTAGAGTTTTTAACATGCCAGAGTAGGCATTAACTTATGCATTAGAGTTTTTTAACATGCCAGAGTAGGCATTAACTTATGCATTAGAGTTTTTAACATGCCAGAGTAGGCATTAACTTAGGCATTAGAGTTTTTAACGTGCCAGAGTAGGCATTAACTTAGGCATTAGAGTTTTTAACATGCCAGAGTAGGCATTAACTTAGGCATTAGAGTTTTTAACATGCCAGAGTAGGCATTAACTTATGCATTAGAGTTTTTAACGTGCCAGAGTAGGCATTAACTTAGGCATTAGAGTTTTTAACATGCCAGAGTAGGCATTAACTTATGCATTAGAGTTTAACATGCCAGAGTAGGCATTAACTTATGCATTAGAGTTTTTAACATGCCAGAGTAGGCATTAACTTAGGCATTAGAGTTTAACATGCCAGAGTAGGCATTAACTTAGGCATTAGAGTTTTTAACATGCCAGAGTAGGCATTAACTTAGGCATTACAGTTTTTAACATGCAGGTCATTCAGCGAGGCAGTGGGAGCTCTTTCAGCGTTTCTGCTAACGCTGGACTATGCTGTGGCGAGGACCTACTCAGTCTCTTGAGGGAGGAGTATCTGTTGAGGTCGGCCTTGACGGCGGCCTCGTAGGTGGGCGGCAGGTGGGACAGGCTCTGGAAGGAGCGCGAGGAGGACAGGTCGTATGGCTCCGTCTGCGAGGTCAGGATGCCACTCATCCTAGTGTTCTCTGGGGAGACACAGCAAAACAAACAAGATGGGAAATGGGCAGGCTTCCTAAAACATACCCGGAGTCAGAACAAAGGCAACGCTGGTAGAGCACAGCTGCTGAGGAAGGGAGGTGTTCATCTGACAGGAACTTGTTCAGAGAGCGTTTGGTGGAGTCTGGGAGGTGGGGGGTGGGCTGAAAGGAGAGGGGGGTTAGGGGACGTGGGTTTAAGGAGGCGGTCACTAGGCACTGTGGGATTGTTTGGCACGGAGGAGATGACAACGGACCAATAACAACACCACATCAAACAACGGATGTCTGCTTCAGAGTGACCCTGATTGTGACAGTTTGTGTGCTGTGATCTGAGGAGGATAGGGAGTGGGGTGGGGAGAGGGATGGGGAGTGGGGTGGGGAGTGGGGTGGGGAGAGGGTTAGGACAGGGCAGCAACCCGCTCATCAGCCTGATGCGATGTGATGCCAGAGCGAGAGAGGGGCATACTGGGACTCTGGCCCCTCTCTCCCTCTCTTTCTCTCTCTCTATGCCCTTTTCGTCTCAAACTCCCCTCGCTCTATCTTGCTCCTCTCTCTCCTACTATCCCCTAGCTCCCGCTCTCTCTCCCTCTGACTACTCTCTTTTCCCTCCCTCTCTGCATCCCTCTCCCCATCTCTCTCTCCCCTTCTGGCTGTGAGTCTGTCACGCAGAGCAGTGGGCAGCAGGGTGCGGCTCAAGTCCTGGCTCCAGCGGCCAGATAAAAATAGAGGGATGGGTGACTGCTGCAGGAGAGAGTTGAAGAGGGGGGAGAGTTGAAGAGAAAGAAAGAGAAGTTTGAAAAGGACAGATGACAGCAGGGGTCCGGAGAGAACTGTGGGGGGTGAGATTTGGGAGGAGAGAGACCCAGCTGTGAAAGAAGTGTCTGCAATACACTCTCCACACAGGGAAAATAGACTCACACTGTGGCATGCTGTTAGCTACCTCCATAACCAGAAACACACGTCACTGCTAAATCACCACGCACAGTACAGCCACACCACGGACTATGTGGACAGGGGAAGGTACAAAGGCTAAGGGTTGGTGAGTGTGTGGATGGGTGTGGCGGTGAATGGAAGGGTGTGTGTGTTAGTTAATGCATGTGGGTTTATGTTTGTGTGAGTGTGTGTGTGACTTACCCCGCCTCAATGATCGGTGAGCTACCCCACCCAAGTGGAAAACAAACAGTTCAGAAACATGTTGATGGTGTGAAACAGCATTCAGACCAACCCAACCAACACACACCTCATTCAATGCCATCAGTCCAGCAATTACCTCTGGAATAAACCAATGACGTATATCATTTTTATGTATTCGGAACAGACCAAAATCTAATGTTCCTTTAGATATAGTAATAATGCACCTCATATGTACAAAGAGCAATTTTGTATACCCTCTTTAATTGACAGAAGGTCAGCAGTTGCTTCACACACAGAGGATAGCAGCGGTTGCACTAGCTACATAGACCAGCCTTATCGGAGCAACACAGAACACTGGCATACCAAGCCCTGTTTATGTGGCTTGTGATCAAAGCGTGTTCGTTCGATGTGTTGTCAGAATGGATTTCTCATGTTTCCCATAGAATTCAGGGGTATTTCATTCGTGGAACACTCGTCTGGTTTAGCAGTGTGTAATGGAACACACATTGAGTTGACACACAGGAGCAGATGTGTTACGACTACAGAATCTCCTTAAGAGGCAGCGGAAGCATTGGAGGGGAAGGCTTCTACACAGGGTTGAGCAGACACTGAACATCAGCCAGAGAGGCCAATGTTAAACAAACACAAAGAAATGGTATTTTCTCTCCTTTTCATTCTTCTTTATCCTCGCCTCACCCTTTGTCCTTATGCAACCAGCACTCTTCCTCCTATCTATTCATCAGCCTCTATCCCCCCTAAACCCAGCTCTTGTGAATGAATAGAGAACATTGGCAGAAGAAAATCTGTAAATGTAATGAAGCTGGGGGTGATTTCCTCACAGAGAGCAGGGGCTACAGTAATAGCACTCCATCTTCTAATGGCAGAGGAGGAACCTGTACGATATAGCCGGGACACTGTGACCTTAAAAGGAGGTTCACTTGATGCCCAGCCAATCGCATTTCCTTTTAGTAAGGTGATGGACATTCATTCGTTTTTTATTCGCTCCGTTCAAAAGAATACATGGTCATGATGATGAAATGTGACACTTCTGTGATTCTATCGTTAATAAAAATATATATATTTTCAATAAGAGAATGTTAATTTTCAATAAGAGAAATTGAAGAGTAGGTTGGCATCAGTGGTAGCATATATTTGTGTCAAAAGAGTGTTTCAAAGTTAATTCCCCAAATCTGGGCTACATTACTTCGAGAGAATGGCCTGGTTTGGGAAAAAAAATGTGATTTAGTGACATTTGTCTTTCTACAAATAACTGTGTGGCTCTGATTCAGCATCCACACTAAGTAATGTACTGGGCATGAATTCTAAGTAGTAGCCTATGCTAGAGTGGGTATTGGAACATAACCCTGTATCTGGATGCTAGTGCTGTTAGCTGTCCTTACCATTTTGGGTGCGTGTCGGGCTACCTAGAACCACATGGTTGTAGTTTTGCTGATGGGTACCTGTGAAAAGAGCAATGGAGAGGATCATTCAATGTGCATGAGATAAGCATATCAGATATCGTATCTGATCAAAAGTAATGACATGGTTAATACAAGCAGAGAGCTAGAATTGGCATCATTAAAGGGATGGTTCATCACGAAATAAAAGCTTGTCAGATGTTTTCACACTTCAAAAATGGTGTTTAAATCAATCTTAATAATATGTATTTTTTTAAACATCTGACAAACGTAGATTCAGACATAGAGAATCCCTTTAACAACTTCCAGCCAATGACCTGGGTATCATGGTGAAGCAAGATGAGAAAACAGTAAGGAGAGAAAACAGTAAGGAGAGGAAGGGCAGGTAAAATAGGGGCGCGAGGTGAAAAAAACGGGCGGGATGGAGAGGTGGAGACTCTGGAATCATTGAGGAGAATGTGCAGAAGAAGAGCACCATGTACACTGAGCATGTGTTATTCACATACACACTGACATGGGACATGAGTGCCCTTGTTCTTTCAAAAAAATTGCATTACTGAAAATGAAAAAGACACCATAATAAAAATAGTAATATATCTGAACATCTCATTTGAGTTGGACCGTTCTTTGTGATATTATGATCCTTGGATTCAGACGTTTTGGGATGACAGTGAAGGTGAGAGTGCTTGGATGTACATGTTGTAGCATTGCACCCCTCGGCACAAGCCCCTGTCACTTAACCAACTGTCCATCCAGACCATGTGGACCGTTTTGGGCTGAAATGAGATGGCAGAGATGAGATGTGTTTGTGTGTATGTGTGTGTGTGTGTGTGTGTGTGTGTGTGTGTGTGTGTGTGTGTGTGTGTGTGTGTGTGTGTGTGTGTGTGTGTGTGTGTGTGTGTGTGTGTGTGTGTGTGTGTGTGTGTGTGTGTGTGTGTGTGTGTGTGTGTGTGTGTGTGCGCAGTGGTGGAAAAAGTCCTACTTCAGTAAAATGAAAGATACCTTAATAGAAAATGAGTACATGAGTAAAAGTCTAAAAGTATACGGTTTCAAAAAATATTTAAGTATCAAAAGTTAATGTAAACCATTTCAAAAGCCACACTGGCATCAAACAATGCATGGTTGTTTGGTGAGTCCGCCAGATCAGAGGCAGTAGGGATGACCAGGGATGAGTGCGTGAATTGGACAATTTTCCTGTCCTGCCAAGCAGGGAAAATGTATGGAGTGAAAACTACATTATTTTCTTTAAGAATGTAGTGAAGTAGAAGTAAAGGTTGTACAAAATATAAATAGTAAAGTACAGATACCCCAAAAAACAACTTAAGTAATAATTGAAAGTATTTCTACTTAAGTACTTTATACCTGTGTGTGTGTGTGTGTGTGTGTGTGTGTGTGTGTGTGTGTGTGTGTGTGTGTGTGTGTGTGTGTGTGTGTGTGTGTGTGTGTGTGTGTGTGTGTGTGTGTGTGTGTGTGTGTGTGTGATCCAGGTGAAAAAGCAACGATACTGTAGATAGATGGAAGACACACCGCCGACCGAGTGCCGCCACCGTTGAGACACATTCATTTGGCTGTGTGCTGTTGTGCCTGTTTAATCATGCATTAGCAGTCACAGTGCTGAGAGGGGATAGATGACCCTCGTTCTCACATCATGGGTTTTAATATTTGTTATAGGAAGATGGAATGTGTCATCAGAGTAGGTGGGCGTGTATGTGCGTATTTTATTTCTATAAAAAAAGACCTTGACCGTTGACGTCAGAGTTGAGTTTCTGGATAGAGAGACTGTTTGCAGACAAAGTGAAGTCACAGACGTGAGGGCAGGGTTTGGTTTGTGGAGAGAGAGACTGTTTGCAGACAAAGTGAAGTCACAGACGTGAGGGCAGGGTTTGGTTTGTGGAGAGAGAGACTGTTTGCAGACAAAGTGAAGTCACAGACGTGAGGGCAGGGTTTGGTTTGTGGAGAGAGAGACTGTTTGCAGACAATGTGAAGTCACAGACGTGAGGGCAGGGTTTGGTTTGTGGAGAGAGAGACTGTTTGCAGACAAAGTGAAGTCACAGACGTGAGGGCAGGGTTTGGTTTGTGGAGAGAGAGACTGTTTGCAGACAAAGTGAAGTCACAGACGTGAGGGCAGGGTTTGGTTTGTGGAGAGAGAGACTGTTTGCAGACAAAGTGAAGTCACAGACGTGAGGGCAGGGTTTGGTTTGTGGAGAGAGAGACTGTTTGCAGACAAAGTGAAGTCACAGACGTGAGGGCAGGGTTTGGTTTGTGGAGAGAGAGACTGTTTGCAGACAAAGTGAAGTCACAGACGTGAGGGCAGGGTTTGGTTTGTGGAGAGAGAGACTGTTTGCAGACAAAGTGAAGTCACAGACGTGAGGGCAGGGTTTGGTTTGTGGAGAGAGAGACTGTTTGCAGACAAAGTGAAGTCACAGACGTGAGGGCAGGGTTTGGTTTGTGGAGAGAGAGACTGTTTGCAGACAAAGTGAAGTCACAGACGTGAGGGCAGGGTTTGGTTTGTGGAGAGAGAGACTGTTTGCAGACAATGTGAAGTCACAGACGTGAGGGCAGGGTTTGGTTTGTGGAGAGAGAGACTGTTTGCAGACAAAGTGAAGTCACAGACGTGAGGGCAGGGTTTGGTTTGTGGAGAGAGAGACTGTTTGCAGACAAAGTGAAGTCACAGACGTGAGGGCAGGGTTTGGTTTGTGGAGAGAGAGACTGTTTGCAGACAAAGTGAAGTCACAGACGTGAGGGCAGGGTTTGGTTTGTGGAGAGAGAGACTGTTTGCAGACAAAGTGAAGTCACAGACGTGAGGGCAGGGTTTGGTTTGTGGAGAGAGAGACTGTTTGCAGACAAAGTGAAGTCACAGACGTGAGGGCAGGGTTTGGTTTGTGGAGAGAGAGACTGTTTGCAGACAAAGTGAAGTCACAGACGTGAGGGCAGGGTTTGGTTTGTGGAGAGAGAGACTGTTTGCAGACAAAGTGAAGTCACAGACGTGAGGGCAGGGTTTGCTGAATATATGAATGTATTTAATGTTCTTGAAAAGCATCAGACATAAAGAACACACACACGCACACACATGCACTGTGATCTCCATTTTAATTACATTGTGCCATAGCTGTAAAACCAAAACACTTTCCATGCACTTTTGTAGTTAATCCACACACAGTGCTGACACCCCAATCACACCTTTGAACTTCAGGCTTGGCCCCACACTGTCAGTGCCCAGATAGAGAAAGCACTGAGACCTCCATAGAGAAATAGAGAGAGCCAGTACTGCAGAGCTCCCCATAGAGAAAGCACTGAGACCTCCATTGAGAAATAGAGAGAACCAGTACTGCAGAGCTCCCCATAGAGAAAGCACTGAGACCTCCATAGAGAAATAGAGAGAGCCAGTACTGCAGAGCTCCCCGTAGAGAAAGCACTGAGACCTCCATAGAGAAATAGAGAGAGCCAGTACTGCAGAGCTCCCCATAGAGAAAGCACTGAGACCTCCATAGAGAAATAGAGAGAGCCAGTACTGCAGAGCTCCCCATAGAGAAAGCACTGAGACCTCCATAGAGAAATAGAGAGAGCCAGTACTGCAGAGCTCCCCATAGAGAAAGCACTGAGACCTCCATAGAGAAATAGAGAGAGCCAGTACTGCAGAGCTCCCCATAGAGAAAGCACTGAGACCTCCATAGAGAAATAGAGAGAGCCAGTACTGCAGAGCTCCCCATAGAGAAAGCACTGAGACCTCCATAGAGAAATAGAGAGAGCCAGTACTGCAGAGCTCCCCGTAGAGAAAGCACTGAGACCTCCATAGAGAAATAGAGAGAGCCAGTACTGCAGAGCTCCCCATAGAGAAAGCACTGAGACCTCCATAGAGAAATAGAGAGAGCCAGTACTGCAGAGCTCCCCATAGAGAAAGCACTGAGACCTCCATAGAGAAATAGAGAGAGCCAGTACTGCAGAGCTCCCCATAGAGAAAGCACTGAGACCTCCATAGAGAAATAGAGAGAGCCAGTACTGCAGAGCTCCCCGTAGAGAAAGCACTGAGACCTCCATAGAGAAATAGAGAGAGCCAGTACTGCAGAGCTCCCCGTAGAGAAAGTGTAGACAGAGAGAAGTTTTGCTGAGTTAAGAGCCCCTGCACTGCACTGGGCCCTAATTAAGAAGGAAGAAGGACCAGTTCAATGATCCCGCTGTAATCGGGGGACCAATTAGTTGTGTTAGAGAGAGGCAACACACACACACACACACACCACAGCAAGCACATTGGTTCCTTGAAAGTTGTGGAAACTTATATTTTTTGGTTTCACATTGGTTGTGGGAACAAAGTCATACCAGTAAAATTGATTCTTTTTTTTTTTTTTTACATTCTGAGGACAGAAGTGAACATTTTGCCTGTTCTGGGAACACTTATTTTTAGGTGGCAGGGAGGTTCAGAGAACGTGTTTGTCTGGTTTCTTGAAAGTTTTCCTCTGAGGTTTTATAAAGGCTCTGAGAATGGAAATGATGTTCTTTTGAATAACTTCCTTCACTGAATGTTTCAATAGGACTTAATACCACTGCTAGCTTATTCCAAGCACAGATAGGAACCATGAAAATGTATTTCCTTAGGCATTAATCATGCAAACACATTTATGTTTTATTCTGACAAGGCATCTTTGAGATTCAAACCTATAATCTTCTGTTCTCTATCCATAGAATTAGTCCACTGCGCCACCAGGATGGAGCCAGCGCTATGTTTTTTTACACATACAAAGCTGTTCATTTGAGTATATTCAAACAGACCCCATTTCAAAGGAAACAAGCACTCATTAAGATCAGGTGTGGCCAATTAGTGGGCGCGGCCAACACACCTGAACACACTTAGGATAGAGAGGGTTTTGTTGCTGCTGAGAACGGAATGTATATGTTTTTAAATAACATTATTAGAATGTTCTCTGAATGTTACTTACCCACGAACAGGACCAAGCCTGGAATGCAGAGGAGTGTCTGCGCCTCGATCTAGGTTGGGCAAAACTTAACATGGTGGTGTTTGCCTTAGCAATCTCACTGGAATAAAGACCTCCTCCATTCCTTTCATTATTGAAAGAGATTGTGATATCTTACATCTCAAAATAGGGCTACTTAATGTTAGATCCCTCACTTCCAAGGCAGTTTTAGTCAATGAACTAATCACTGATAATAATCTTGATGTGATTGGGCTGACTGAAATATGGCTTAAGCCCGGTGATTTTACTGTGCTAAATGAGGCCTCTCCTCCTGGATACACTAGTGACCATATCCCCGCGCATCCCGCTGAGGTGTTGCTAACATTTACGATAGCATATTTCAATTTACAAAAAAAAAAGATAGCATTTTGCCTTTTGAGCTTCTTGTCATGAAATCTATGTAGCCTACTCAATCACTTTTTATAGCTACTGTTTACAGGCCTCCTGGGCAGTATACAGCGTTCCTCACTGAGTTCCCTGAATTCCTAACAGACCAGATAATATTCAAATCTTTGGTGACTTTAATATTCACATGGACTAGTCCACAGACCCACTCCAAAAGGGCTTTCAGAGCCATCATGGACTCAGTGGGTTTTGTCCAACATGTTTCCGGACCTACTCACTGCAACACACAGTCATACTCTGGACCTAGTTTTATCCAGTGGAATAAATATTGTGGATCTTAATCTTTTTCCTCATAATCCTGGACTATCGGACCACCATTTTATTACGTCTGCAATCGCAACAAATAATCTGCTCAAACCCCAACCAAGGATTATCAAAAGCTGTGCTATAAATTCTCGGACAACCCAAAGATTCCTAGATGCCCTTCCAGACTCCCTCCACCTACCCAAGGACGTCAGAGTGCAAAAATCGGTTAACCACTTAACTGAGGAACTAAATTTAACCTTGCGTAACACCCTAGATGCAGTCACACCCCTAAAAACAAAAAACATTTGACATAAGAAACTAGCTCCCTGGTATACAGAAAATACCCAAGCCCTGAAGCAAGCTTCCAGAAAATTGGAACTGTTTTGGCGCCACACCAAACTGGAAGTATTTCGACTGTCTTGCTGTATCGAAGAACCCTCACTGCTGCTCGATCACGCTATTTTTCCAACTTAATTGAGGAGAAAAATAACAATCCAACATTTATTTTCGATACTGTCGCAAAGCTAACTAAAAAGCAGCATTCCCCAAGAGAGGATGGCTTTCACTTCAGCAGTGATAAAGTAATGAACCTCTTTGACGAGAAGGTCATGATAATTAGAATTACGTACTCCTCTTTAAATCTGCGTATTTCTCCAAAGCTCAGTTGTCCTGAGTCTGCACAACACTTCCAGGATCTAGGATCAAGGGAGACACTCAAGTTGTTTAATACTATATCATATCTCTTGACACTTTGATGAAAATAGTCTTGGCCTCTAAACCTTCAAGCTGCCTACTGCACCCTATCCCAACTAAACTACTGAAAGAGCTGCTTCCTGTGCTTGGCCCTCCTATGTTGAGCATAATAAACAGTTCCCTATCCACCGGATGTGTACCAAACTCACTAAAAGGGGCAGTAATATAGCCTCTCTTGAAAAAGCCAAACCTAGACCAAGAAACTATTTTTAAAACTATCGGCATATATAAAATCTCACATTCCTCAAAAAATAATTATAAGCTGTTGTGAAGCGACTCACTGCCTTCCTGAAGACAAACAATGTATACGAAACGCTTCCGTCTGGTTTTAGACCCCATCATAGCACCTAGACTGCACTTGTGAAGGTGGTAAATTACCTTTAAATGGTGTCAGACCAAGGCTCTGCATCTGTCCTTGTGCACATTCTTTTGGAGAGATTTGAAACCCAAATTGGTCTACACGGACAAGTTCTTGCCTGGTTTAGATATTATCTGTCGGAAAGGTATCAGTTTATCTCTGTGGATGGTTTGTCCTCTGACAAATCAACTGTAAATGTCGGTGTTCCTCAAGGTTCCGTTTAAGGACCACTTGTTTTCACTATATATTTTACCTCTTGGTGATGTCATTCGGAAACATAATGTTAACTTTCACTGCTATTCTGGCGATACACAGCTGTACATTTTGATGAAACACGGTGAAGCCCCAAAATTGCACTCCCTGGAAGCCTGTGTTTCAGACATTATGAAGTGGATGGCGGCAAATGTTTTATTTTTAAACTGAAAACAGAGATGCTAGTTCTAGGTCCCAAGAAACAAATGGATCTTCTGTTGGATATGACAATTAATCTTGATGGTTGTACAGTCATCTGAAATAAAACTGTGATGGATCTCGTGTTATTCTGGACCCTGATCTCTCTTTTGACAAACATATCAAGAATATTTCAAGGACAGATTTTTTCATCTTCGTAACATTGCAAAAATCAGAAACTTTCTGTCCAAAAATTATGTAGGAATATTAATCCATGCTTTTGTCACTTCTCGATTAGGCTACTGCAATGCTCTACTTTCTGGCTACCCGGATAAAGCACTAAATAAACTTCCGTTAGTGCTTAACATGGTTGCTAGAATCTTGACTAGAACCAAAAAATGTGATCATATTACTCCAGTGCTAGCCTCTCTATACTGGCTTCCTGTTGATTTCAAGGTTTTACTGCTAACCTACAAAGCATTACTTGGGATTGCTCCTACTTATCTTTCCGATTTGGTCCTACCGTACATACCTACGTCACAAGACGCAGGCCTCCTTACTGTCCCTAGAATTTCTAAGCAAACAGCTGGAGGCAGGGCTTTTTCCTATAGAGCAACATTTTTATGGAATGGTCTGCCTATCCATATGAGAGGCGCAGACTCGGTCTCAACCTTTAAGGCTTTGTTGAAGACTCATCTCTTCAGTAGGTCCTATGATTGAGTGTAGTCTGGCCCAGGGGTGTGAAGATGAATGGAAAGGCAACGAACCACCCTTGCTGGCTCTGCCTGGCCGGTTCCCCTCTCTCCACTGGGATTCTCTGCCTCTAACCCTATTACAGGGGCTGAGTCACTGGCTTACTGGTGCTCTTCCATGCCGTCCCTAGGAGGGGTGCGTCATTTGAGTGGGTTGAGTCACTGACGTGATCTTTCTGTCCGTGTTGGCGTCTCCCCCACCCCCGGGTTTGTGCCCTGTGGGAGATCTTCGTGGGCTATACTCGGCCTTGTCTCCGGGTAGTAAGATATCCCTCTAGTGGTGTGGGGGCTGTGCTTTGGCAAAGTGGGTGGGGTTATATCCTGCCTGTTTGCACCCGTCTCAGGGTATCGCTAGACAGGACCACAGTGTCTCCTGACCCCAGTATTTATGCTGCAATAGTTTATGTGTTAGGGGGCTAGGTTCAGTCTGTTATATCTGGAGTATTTCTCCTGTCTTATCCGGTGTCCTGTGTGAATTTAAGTATGCTCCCTCTAATTCTCTCTCTTTCTCTCGGAGGACCTAAGTCCTAGGACCATGCCTCAGGACTACCTGGCCTGATGACTCCTTGCTGTCCCAGTCCACCTGGTCCTGCTACTGCTCCAGTTTCAACTGTTCTGCCTGCTGCTATGGAACCCTGACCTGTTCACTGGATGTGATACCTTGTCCCGGACCTGCTGTTTTTGGACTCTCTCTACCGCACCTGCTGTTTCTAACTCTGAATGATCGGCTATGAAAAGCCAACTGACATTTACTCCTGAGGTGCTGACTTGTTGCACCCTCTACAACCACTGTGATTATTATTATCTGACCCTGCTGGTCATCTATGAACTTTTGAACATCTTGGCCATGTACTGTTATAATCTCTTCCACGAGTGTAAGACTGGCTGGACTGGCCACCAGTCCTACACTGGTGGCCAGTCCAGCCAGAAGAGGACTGGCCACCCCTCAGAGCCTGGTTCATCTCTAGGTTTCTTCCTAGAGAGGGAGTTTTTCCAAGCCACCGTGCTTCTACATCTGCATTGCTTGCTGTTTGGGGATTTAGGTTGGGTTTCTGTTCAGCACTTTGTGACATCGGCTGATGTAAAAAGTACATTTGATTGATTGATTGATTGATTGATAAATAAAGTGTTTTTTTATGGAAAGTTATAACATTCTCGGGAACAATTTTAGAACGACTTTAAATAGAACCATGAGGAAATCTGTAGGAAACTTTTTTGCTGAAATACTGAAATTACAACAGAAGAACGTTGTTGTTTTTTTAGAACATTCCCAATGTCCAAACCAGTTGGAGAATGTTCCTACAACTACCAAAATGTAAATGAAATGTAACCAAGCAATTTGTTTATGAATGTAGCTGGCTTGGGGTTAGGTAAAAGACCCAGTGTAGTCAAAAACATGACTTTTCTGGGTTTTAGATGATTTCCAAACTGTGAGGTAGGAATAATACTGTGAAATTGTGAACCTGTTGATAATGCCCTTTTAGTATAAAGAGCTGTTTGAAAAGACCGCCTGAAATTTCGGCCTGTGTTAGTGGGAGTTTGGCCTGCCCGGTGACATTAATAGACCAGTAAGAAAGAGAGTTCCAAACCTCTCTGTCAGTAACAGCCAGTTTCCAGTTTTCCTCTCTACACTCCCAGACAGTCCTAGCAAAACCCTTGCTTGAGAAATTGCTCTTGCTAAGAAGCTTCAATTTTACCAATTGAAAACAATCACAGTAAGGTACTTCATTGTTACCCAGAAATATTTTGATATTGAGATAAAAATGGCTGCATTGGCCCCTTTAAAGGAGGTACGGGCAAAATATTGTTGGATTTGAGTCATTTTAAAGACACCTGCCTATTAGCTGTATCAGTTATTGGTTCTGCCAGCTGAATGAGAAGGAGAGAAGGAGATAAGCACAGGGACTGAGCATATAATTACACTGTATATTGATTATTCCTGATTGAGAGGTTAACCAGGTCTCCAATCTAAATTGATAAAATGGGTATTTTGTCTGTCTGCAACTTGATGATGCAGCTGTGCACTTTGTCTGTTGCCAGTCAAACAAAATGAGATGATAAACCCAGATTTATGCCGGCTTGTGTGGTTCCGTGAGGTATTTGACATCATCTCTCTTCCTGTAGGCACATATTGCATCATATTAATATTAATCAGTATTTTCACACCTGATACAGCACATGTGAGCCTGCATATTAACACCCAGATGGCTCAACACTGACTCACTATCCTGACATAACTTATCCTATCACAAAAATCATGACATCCAGGAATGTGGTGGTGATAAAACGGTGGGTAATGTCAGTGGAGATAAGTGGTAAGTTAACACCTTAACACTAATGCTAACCGCACTAATATGGCACAATTGGTGCATAAACACCTAGTAATGTATAGCCCACCAATAAATATCTTAGCATGACTCTCCTTCAAACTGGATGCGGCAATCTGAGCACATTGTTAAAGCTCAGGGCTTAAGAATCCTTCTAAACTTCCCATTAATGTTAATGACATCCTGTGAGAACACTCCAACCTTCAGTAATGAGGACACGCCAACCTTCAGTAATGAGGACACGCCAACCTTCAGTAATGAGGACACTCCAACCCTCAGTAATGAGGACACGCCAACCTTCAGTAATGAGGACACTCCAACCCTCAGTAATGAGAACACTCCAACCCCCAGTAATGAGAACACTCCAACCCCCAGTAATGAGAACACTCCAACCTTCAGTAATGAGGACACGCCAACCCTCAGTAATGAGGACGCGCCAACCTTCAGTAATGAGAACACGCCAACCCTCAGTAATGAGGACACTCCAACCCTCAGTAATGAGGACACTCCAACCCTCAGTAATGAGAACACTCCAACCCTCAGTAATGAGAACACTCCAACCCTCAGTAATGAGGACACTCCAACCCTCAGTCATCAGTGATCCCTTTGAAAAGAGAAAAACAGAAAACAAACAAGGTCATCAGTGAGCAGAGGGTGAGCAGCTGTGTATCTATCCCCTATCCCCTCTCCCTCCTCCACCCAACCCAGAGATGGGTCCCTAACATCCACTCCAGAGCCCCTTGGGGTGTAGCAGAGTTGGTGTACGCAAACTCTTCTCCTTTCCTCCCAATACAAAAGACCGTTCGGAAACACAGTCATGCAACAACTTCCACATTCTCAGGCAATTTGAACCCTTTCACGTATAAATTTTAGTTTTGGGATGATTTTGGTTATCATAAGGGTATCATAATTGCCTGACTGTCTGACTATACAATTTCACATATGAGTGAAAATTATAGGATGACATTTGGTGTAATTGCTCAACCCCTGCCTGATCTTTTCGTTCTAAATAATGTGCAATGACATTTTCACAGATGCATCTTCCATTTATTTTTCAGTATTTGAATAAACACGTGTGTATGTACATGCGCCTGTGCGAGAGGGTGTCAGACCAGGGGTCTCTCTATCCTATTGGCTTTGTTGACATCGAAACACTGCCAACACATCTACCCTGCCCTTCTCGCCCCCTCTCCTCCCTCTCTTTTCCACCTCGCCGCGCCATGGGGCTGAGAGCCACTGTGGACTTGGCATTTAACAACTGACAAAGAGTGTTAACATTTAATCGCTAAATGTTAACTGCCAGCTTGACTCAGTACGGCGAGCGGGGAGACTTTATTTTACCAATGGATGGAACTTCTGTCTCGTTCTGCCTTCCGCTCATCCCAACAGTGGAAACAGCTTATTTCTGACCCAATTGTGGCACCAGCGATACTGGTTAGGAAGTTATATCTAATGCTGCTGCCTCCAAATGTAGACCTATAGAACTCATTTTAGACTCAGTGTGCCTAAGTCTCTGGGTGTTAGACTTAAGTACAGCCAGACTTTTATAGACTATAGGCTAATCATTTAGAACCTGGCCTAGATTAACTGGTAGAAGACTATGCCAGCTGATGGGATAATTAAAGTCAGTGGGGCAAACATATTTTGTTTATAAGAGGTAATCATATACAGTAGCCTACAGGATATAGAAGGGATAGTAGTATTAGCCTGTTCTAGAATGCCAGTAAGACATGACAGAATAACAGTAAGAAGTGCCCGTTGTTATGTAAAAATCCTCCCAGCGTGAAATAGTTCCCAATCGTTCTGATTGTGTTGTGATTGTGACGTCATGTTGTAAAACTTCTCCCAGCGTGAAAATGTTTCCAGTTCAATAATTGCATGTGCGTCTCTTTACATGGATGGCTGAGCTTGTGCGGATGTTTCTCTCACACCCTCCCGTAGTGCCAACGTCTTTGTAATCGCAAAAGATCTCTCCTCACATCAACCCTCGGGACATTGACGCGCGAGTCTGGGTGTTTATATGCTGACCTCACGCCTCAACAAGCTTCAATACTCCTGGCCACCATTGATTGGCAGATGTGTGAAACAAATGTGCGAGCCCACAGAGCAGTTTTTCAAGGTCGAGGAAGGGTGTGAGAGAAACATCCGGGCTGCGTTTCAAACTCATTCAAGATACACCCTCGTCCACATACCCTCATTCCCTTGGGGGAATCTCCGCGGACATATTTGTCGTCGGTCCAAATAACGTAAGCCCCTCAGCCCTCGTTTTTAATGGAGTTTGCGAGTGTACAATTGTGTTCACTTCGGGGCCTGAAACACCCCATAATTCAATTCGTGATGATTGTACATCCGCTAAGAAAAGTCAGCCGAAACTTAAAACCTCAACGTCAAGATGGAGTCAGCATACAAGTGTAAGTAAAAAACTAATGTAAATAAGTTAGAAATTGTGCTACTAATGCACAAACACGTCTCGTAAAAGTAATGATGCTTTTGTTTGGTTAGCTTCGGAAATTGTAGAAATTCCAGCCGGCTAATGTTATTTAGCTAATTAATTTGCTAGCTATCATACAGTAGGTGTATATTTAAGCAATAAGGCCCGAGGGGGTGTGGTATATAGCCAGTATACCACAGCTAAGGACTGTTCTTATGCATGACGCAATGCGGAGTACCTGGATAAAGCCCTTAGCTGTGGTATATTGGCCATATACCACAATCCCCTAAGGTACCTTATTGCTTTTATAAACAGGTTACAAATGTAATTAAAGCAGTAAAAATACATGTTTTGTCATACCCATGGAATACGGTCTGATATCCCACGGCTGTCAGCCAATCAACATTCAGGGCTCGAACCACCCAGTTTATAACAATATATTATATATTTAATGTAAGTAGACATGCAATCATAATTGACTGTAGCACATATAAAGCACCCACAAACTACCGGTGGCTGAGAACACAATCATCGCAGGATGAACGAGTGACGAATTTACGGGCAAGAGTGGTCCATTTAAAAAATCATTACTTCCTCCCTCGCCTCTTGCCCTGCAAGTGTATACTCATCATACGTCATGATACGTCATCAGCAGCATCCACTTAATTTAAGGGCTGAGGGAAGAGGGTGTGTCTGCAACATTGAAGGTCCCCAAGAACAGTGGCCTCCATCATTCTTAAATGAAACAATTTTGGATCCACCAAGACTCTTCCTAGAACTTCCCAAACTGAGCAATCGGCGGAGAAGGGCCTTGGTCAGGGAGGTGACCAAGAACCCGATGGTAAAATGTTCACGCTGGGAGAGATTTTACAGCATGACGTTACAGTCAGAACGATTGGGGACTATTTCAGGCTGGGAAGATGTTTACATGACAGGTGGCAGGTAGCCTAGCGGTTAAGAGCTTTGGGCAAGTAACTGAAAGGTTGCCGGTTTGAATCCCCCGACCAACTAGGTAAAAAATATGCAAGGTACTGAACCTTAATTGCTCCTGTAAGTCGCTCTGGTTAAGAGCATCTGCTAATTAACTGAAATGTAAGTGCCAGTTTTAGAATGGTAGCCAGCATTCCATTGTCAGCGTCTCATCTCTCTCAATAACCCAAAGGCATTTAAGGCTCACTTGCCGCTATAAATGCCAATCTTTGGTGACAAATGGGTGTTCATTTAGCAATATGATGGACGCTGAACAATCATCTACCAGAGTGACCCTGTGTTGTCACATTATAATACTTAAAAAAAAAAAAATATTGTATTCTAGACCTCTGAGGCCAGAGTTTTGCTGACATTTACAGAGACCTTGAGAGACCTCACAGTCTCTCTAGACAACGCAGAAGATAATGATGTTCACCACTATGTCTTGGCCTCCTCAAATCACATGGGACCAAGAAGAATAGACAATATGTCAGGATTCAGTAAATGGAAAAAAATACCTCATCCTCATATTTTCACACCACAACTGTTCTGTTAGAACTATACTGATCAGAAAATAAGTTACTGAGTTGCAGGTTCATATCATTGAATGTATTATACCCTAATCAATGGATTTCACATGACTAGGCATGACTAGGCATAGGCTGCCACTCACTTGGGAGCCAGGCCCAGCTAATCAGAATGGGTTTATCCCCACAAAAAGGGCTTTTGACAGAAATAGCCCTCGGTTTCATCAGCTGTCTGGGTGGCTGTTCTGGTGGACATTCCTGCAGTCAGCATGCCAATTGCAAGCTCCCTCAAAACTTGAGACATCTGTGGCATTGTGTTGTGTGACAAAATTGCACATTTTAAGAGTAGCCTTTTATTGTCCCCAGCACAAGGTCCACCTGTGTAATGATCATGCTGTTTAATCAGCTTCTTGATATGCCACACCTGTCAGGTGGATGGATTATCTTGGCAAAGGAGAAATGCGCACAAACAGGGATATAAACAAATTTGTGCACAAAATTTGAGAGAAATAAACTTTTTGTGCGTATGGAACATTTCTGGGATCTTTTATTTCAGCTCATGAAACAAGGACCAACACTTTACATGTTGCATTTATATTTCTGTTCAGCATAATAAAGTAATATCTCTCTCTGTGTAAATTCTTTTTTACATACCAGCTCCCTCGTAGTCCTTCAGACTGTTGGTTGTGAGGACAGGAGAAGGGTTGTAGTGTCGCTAGCAAGGATAAGCACAGATTTATCTGATGTCTTCTTTAAGTAATAAGAAGTAACATCATTCAAAGCTGCCTTTATCCATACCTCTAGAGAACTCCTCTTGGTATGTTGAGGACTGAAAGAGTCCAGGAGCATAGCACATACAAACAAACATACATACATACATACATACATACATACATATATACATACATGGTATAGTACAGTAGCTAGGACCTGGGTATAAATAGTATTTTTATCCCTTCAAACACTTAAGCTGCGCTTGGTTTAGTGGAACCAATTAGATAGTCCCGAAAGTGCCAACAATACCAATCCAGTGCGCTGGGTGAGCTAAACCAAGCACACTTAATGCATTTGAGAGAAAACACTGTTTTGACACAGGCCTGATGGTACAGTAGGTTAGGAAAAGACGGACAGTATGGGACAGCTTGGGTTTATTAAGGCACAACACGATGGAATAGAAAACCACTTTACTTGTCAGGTCAACTGCAATGAAAATCATCAATAGATTTTCTCATTTCCATTTCCACTAAGATCATCTTATAGCCTACTAATAGTACTTTAAAAATATATATATTTTAAAATAGCTCATCTTTTGATTGCCACTTTGTGGTCAGGGGTCACTGAAAGTGCCACTATGGGTTAGTTGTGCTTGAGATTTTCTCTTTGGTTGATAGACCTTGCAAATCCACTGTGGGTGAATTTAATTAAGGAATTATTTTTTTCAAAAGTTTCACAATATGTTTGAGATATTTCAATAAGACAAGATAAACTCCTCATCTTTGCAATTGACTCGACACTGATCTAGATGGTCTACAGCGAATGTACACACACAGATGTCACACATGATCCACCACACACAGTGACAGGAGCTAGAGGTCAAAGGTTAAAGGTCAGATAGAGGTCAAGGAGAGACACAGAACACTCAAGGTAAAAGTCACCGCTCACCACAGATATAGGATCAGATTACCTTAGCCCCAATCCTAGCCTAACTATTAGGAAGTTGATATAAGCTC
This sequence comes from Oncorhynchus kisutch, assembly GCF_002021735.2. Classification (NCBI taxonomy): domain Eukaryota; kingdom Metazoa; phylum Chordata; class Actinopteri; order Salmoniformes; family Salmonidae; genus Oncorhynchus; species Oncorhynchus kisutch. Next base: position 18,494,381 of record NC_034198.2, on the reverse strand, counting down.
TGACCGTGTATCAGTGGTTAGGAGCAACCTTTACCTATTCCACACACAACGGCCATTCCTACCATGGTGGCTTTGGGAGCGGACGGGCCAATGCTTTTCACCTAGAATACAGAAGGAACCAGGCACAGTAAGTAGTGGAGCGGACAGAGAGTTTACAACATATCAAACCAAGAGAGGAGAGCCAGATAGAGCAACAGAATACAGCTGAAACATCAGAACATATTATATATTTTCTTTCAAATGTCACATTTGCCAATCAAATAAAGACATGGTATTGTACAGATCACTTCATATGATCACATAAGTAGAAATGAATGCGGACATTTGATCAGCCCTTACTAAAGGCTATGCCACACACTCCAAGTAAAATACAGCTAACACCGGACTGAACACTACGCTACTAGATTAGGTAAAAGGAGGTAAAGATCGAAGGTTATATGCGTATAAACGAGATGAAATGTGAGGCAGAATGAAGGTTGGAGGAATTACGAGAGAAGATGGGCTGCAGGTTAAAAGGATGGCAAAGAAGGTACAGATCCAATACTAGAGGAGTAGAAAGGGGGGAGATGAAAGAGACGAGGAGATGTAGAAGTCAGCTGTGTTCTATACACCATGTTACCACCGAGGCGTGTGCACACACGCACACCCACGCATGCATGCACACGCGCATGCATGCACACACATTGTTGGGTATGAGGGTCCAGCCATGCGAAACTTTGATCCATCATTATAGATGATGGATCAGCTCCTCATACAGGCTGCCTCCCACACAGCAACAGATACTGATATTTAAAGAAATTGGTTAAAACCTTATTCTAAAATTTAATAAATAGTTGTTTTTCCTCATCAATCTACACACAAAAAACACAATGACAAAGCAAAAACTGGTTTTTAGAAATGTTTACTAATTTATAAAAAATTATAAACTGAAATATCTAATTTACATAAGTATTCAGACTCTTTACTCAGTCCTTTGTTGAAACACCTTTGCAGGCAATTACAGCCTCGAATCATCTGGGGTATGACGGTACAAGCTTGGCACACCTGTATTTTGGTAGTTTCTCCCATTCTTCTCTGCAGATCCTCTCAAGCTGTGTCAGGTTGGATGGGGAGCGTTGCTGCACAGCTATTTTCAGGTCTCTTCAGAGATGTTCGATTGGGTTCAAGTCCGGGTTCTGGCTGGGCCACTCAAGGATATTCAGAGACTTGTCCCAAAGCCACTCCTGCGATGTCTTGGCTGTGTGCTTAGGGTCATTGTCCTGTTAGAAGGTGAACCTTGACCCAGTCTGAGGTCCTGAGCGCTCTGGAGCAGGTTTTCATCAAGGATGTCTCTGTACTTTTCTTCGTTCCTCTTTGCCTCGATCCTGCCGGTCCCTGCCACTGAAAAACACCTCTGCAGCATGATGCTGCAACCACCATGCTTCACTGTAGGGATGGTGTCAGGTTTTCTCCAGATGTGACACTTGGCATTCAGGCCAAATAGTTAAATCTTGGTTTCATCAGACCAGTTTTGGCAAACTCCAAACGGGCTGTCGTGTGCCTTTTACTGAGGAGTGGCCTCCGTCTGACCACTCTATCAAGGCCTGATTGGTGGAATGCTGCAGAGATAGTTGTCATTTTGGAAGGTTCTCCCATCTCCACAGAGGAACTCTGGAGGTCTGTCAGAGTGACAATCGGGTTCTTGGTCACCTCCCTGACCAAAGCCCTTCTCCCCCGATTGCTCAGTTTGGGAAGCTCTAGGAGGAGTCTTGGTGGATCCAAACTTCTTACATTTAAGAATGATGGATGCCACTGTTCTTGGGGACCTTCAATGTTGCAGACATTTTTTGGTAACATTCCCCAGATCTGTGCCTCGAAACAATTCTGTCTCGGATCTCTACGGACAATTCCTTTGACTTCATGGCTTGATTTTTGCTCTAACATGCACTATCAATTGTGGGACCTTATATAGACAGGTGTGTATCTTTCCAAATCATGTCCAATCAATTGAATTTACCACAGGTGGACTCCAATCAAGTTTTAGAAACAGCTCAAGGTTGATCAAATGGAAACAGGATGCACCTGAGCTCAATTTCGAGTCGCATAGCAAAGGGTCTGAATACTGATGTAAATAAGCTATTTCTGTTTTTTTGTTTTTATAAATTTGCAAAAATGTGTGATTATGGGCTATTGTGTGTAGATTGCTGAGGATATTTTTTATTTAATCAATTGTAGAATAAGGCTGTAACGTAGGAACATTTGGAAAAAGTCAAGGGCTCTGAATACTTTCCGAATGCTCTGTGGGCCTACGTTCCCCACCTCTAAATGCCTAGCAACACACACACACACACACACACACACACACACTGATTTGTTAAGTAGTTAAGTAGTAGTATGAATAAGTTACAACCCAACACAGCCCTGACCTCACTATGACCAGATACAGCCCAGAACAGGTCAGCTAGTGTGTTGCTGTGCATACATGTGTGTTGAGGTGGGAAGGCACATTAATAATACAGACATACAAACGCTTTAAGTGACTTGAAGCCTTGACCTAAAGAGCTAATGGAATGCTATGGCCCGATGTCTAACACACTGAAATCAGTTGGAGCTGTGGAAAGCCAAAGAGAGATACAGATATCCAGCATGGTACCCTATTTCCTATTGTGCACTACTTTTCACCAGAACCTTATTGGTATGGATCTACAGTACATGTAAGACATTGGGTTGTGTCCCAAATAGCACTTTATTCTCTATGTAGTGACCTGGTTAAAAGTAGTGCACAACATACAGTAGGTATTACATTTGGGTTGCAGATTTGGACTTATATGTACTTCCATATCTATATTTATTACATTAGAGACATTCTATTCAAAACTAAATGGAATGTATTGATTATTCCATGTCTATTCGTGGCTAACTTCTGTTAATTGACAGTTTAGAAGAATGATGCCCCCTTAGGTCACATTGTTTAACAATCTGTATCCTTTGTTTCACCTATATCTACTGCTGACAGGTAGGGAGAGATGATGTCATTCACAAGTCAATGGGTTCATTCCGATTGGCAGCTTTGGCTGACTCTTTAGTCTTGGGTTTTTGGCCGTGTGTACACTTCAGTACAGGGAGTCTATAGCTGCACCACAACGAACCAAACAAACCCACTGGGGGGGGGGGGGGGGGGGGGACGACTGATTGCAGGGGCGTCATTCACCCCAGAGATCTGAGGGGACAAAAAGTATGTGAGGATGGCTGTGGGGTGGTCCGGAGGGAAGCTAGGCCCCATCGACCGTAAGTTGGAGAATTTTGCATTTTTCAAACACGTGAAACAGCTTTTTCCTTCAATCTAGAGCCATAAGCATTATGCTTAATACTATGAACTCTTGAGCTGTATCCTGGTGGTTGTTTATTTAAAGTATCTGGATATGCTTCTCTGCTTCTGATAAAATGTTGGTGAAAGATTGAAAGGAATGTGAGACATATGTACTTGCTTTTCTAAAGTCTACCAAACTGCCAGCAGACATGCTAGCTAAGATCGTTAGACTAGCTAGATACTCTAAATTCATTGATACCCTGAAATGGCTTCTTGGTAGCTAGTTATGAGAGTGGGACATTGGGAACAACAACAACAAAAACTATTTTAAACAGGACAAATCTGAGGAGGCACATAGTCCTGTTCCTCCTTAGGGCATGAGGCCTCTGACTGGTTGAATCAACACGGTTTCAACATCATTTCAATAAAGCAATTCAATGTGATGACGTTGAATCAACATGGAAAAACTGATTGGATTTGCAAATAGTCATCAACGTCAGGGAGACATTTCAAAATGACAACTCAACCAAATGTAAATCAACGCTAGACGCTGAAATGACGCCTGTGCCAATGGGACTGCAGTGAATGCTATCGTGACTAAAGCAACAGAGATGTCACCGCCCTGAGGGAGACCCTCAAATGGCCAGCCTAGCTTGTCTACAGTCAGCGAGAGCCAATGTTTGCGAAGATTTTCATTTAGATTTGTGCTCAGGGTAAATACTTCTACAATGGCCCTGGTGTGTTACTCCAGCCTGCTACTCCGGCCTCCGCGGCAACATCCCTATAAGTCTGATGAAATCAATGAGCTAGAGTTAGCCTGCCTGGAGGTCATTTCAAGAACAAATGTGTGGCTTTTTGCAAAACACACACAGATAAAGGACGATTGGAGAGCTAGAATAACATTAAAAAGGCTTCTCTCCCTCCACGTCGCTTCTCCCTTTCCCTTCTACCTTTCCTCCTCCCCTTCCCAACCTTGCTATTTTCATTCCTCTCATCTCTCTCTTTTCTTCCTTTCTCTCCTCTGCCTCTCTCTCCTCCCCTCCCTCTTTCATTTATCACTCTTCAAAGTTCAGTCAGTTTGTTCTGTGTGAGCAACACTCGAGAGTCATTCAGCATATAGCATAATCAATTGGCACGGTGTTTCTTCTCTCCATCTCTCTCTGTCTCTCTCGCTCTCTCTCTGGTATAACAGAAAACAGGCTGGGACTGGGTGTGATGTCATGTACTGCATGTGTGAGTGAGTGTTTGTGTTTCTGCTTCCCTGCTGAGTGCGTTGGGCTGTTATCGCTCCCTCTGATATCTCATTACATTACATAACAAATCTGCCTGATAGCTAGCATTATCATCCTCCTACAGCACCAGAAGCCATGCGAGATGATTACATTCTTAATAGCGTCATATGTCTTTGATTTTTTTTTAACACCACATATGCAGGTGTGTTGGTAGGACTCATATCACACCTGGGATTTGAGTCTCCTGTGGCACAGGTGAAAGAACGCATTGAACCAATACAGAAGAACAGCAGTAGAAACGGATGTATTTGGATGGGCTTGAAGGTTTCAGTGAAAGTGTTTAAGCAAAAGATTTAGCTGCTTCGGAGCTCCCATAAAGAACAAATACCAGCCACTGATCCCTACTGTGTAGCTTATGCAAATCATACAAAGATACAGTCGATTTACAGAGGTTTAGAAGTGTGGTGCTAAATATGCATGTTAAACTGATACACTGGTTTGGGATCAGTCAGGCATCAAAGCGGATTGTGTTGGTGATAATTAACAGCAGCACAGAGCAAATGTGTTGTCAGAGTTTACCAGTCTGCTCTGAAACAAGCTTTCTTCATTAACTCTCCATCTAGCAGCAATCCCCCAAGCACAAATAGAAGACAGAGAGCAAGAGAGAGAGAGAGAGACAGAGAGAGAGAGAGAGAGAGAGAGACAGAGAGAGAGAGAGAGAGAGAGAGAGAGAGAGAGAGAGAGAGAGAGACAGAGAGAGAGAGAGAGAGAGAGAGAGAGAGAGACAGAGAGAGAGACAGAGAGAGAGAGAGAGAGAGGGGGGGGGGGGGGGGATAGAGAGAGATAAAAAATATATAAAGGTAAGTAGAGAGGGAGAGCGAGATTCGCTAAAAATGTATGTAGGGTGATCAAAGTGAAAAATGCTGTTTTAATTCCTGGAATCATATCGTCCTGTCGACAAGCTCATTACAGAGAAACACTGCTGCAGGAGAGAGATGGGGAGGGAGAGCGAGAAATAGAGACAAGTAGAGCGCAAGAGAAAAACAAGCAACTGAAACCCACAGATGAGGCCGACAATACAGATGCTGTAAAATGGCAGGACTATAATGCTCTCTCAAATGGAAGGACTATAATGCTCTCTCAAGCATCAATCTGTGGGAAGACTCTCTTTGGCCAGTTGAGGAAGTTTCATTTGAGGGGCTTTGACCTCTGTTCAGATATGTAGTACAAACATCTCGTACCGTTTACAGTACATACAGTTTTAACGTATCCAGCCGTGCTGCTAAGACCTGAATGATACAACATTTGAGATGATGATGATACACATCTCTCTCTCTCTCTTTTATTCTCTCATTCTCTCTCTGTGTGTGATCTCTGATGTGATCTCTGATGTGTTATGGACAAATAACTTCTCACACCATGGCAGAGAGCCAGCCACCTCTGGGAATATTCCCATTTCACGTCATGCTTGACATGCTTTACATTTCAATGTAATTGGAGATCACATCCGGATTCAAACCACAGTAGTTTCCTTAAATGACCCCCCTACTCACTGCAATCACAACAGTGTTGTCAGGCAAAGTAATAGGCCACTGTTTTGACATGTTATGTAATGCTTTCGCATTGGCTAAACAAGTCACACAAACACACTGGTTTGTTTCCCATTCTCTCCTTCCACTGTACAATCAAACCCAGCAGGAGTCTCAGTATCCAGTCTCCTGCCAATACACAGAGCTAATTCCAAATGCATTAATGATCAGACTAGGACAATACTGTTAACAAAGGCAAACGGTGTGGGTGTGCTGTCTGTGTCAGGGAAAAAAACACGCGCTTTTCAGTTGACTGTCAGTCGTTTGCTAAGATAAAGGCTTCTTTAAGCCTGACAAGGTATGGAAGACCCTGGTTCGCAAATGAATTATGATTTGTCAAGAGTGGTACAAAGGAGACATAAGAATTCAGTGTCATGCCTTGTGGGAGGATTGGTGAGTCAATAAAACAAATAGTTTCTACAAAAGAGCTTGTTGAATATTTCTCCAGGGGCTTCTTTGTGTTGTTCGTACCACTGATCTGGGTATTGGGGAGAAAAGCCTCTAACCTTCCACGACCTCCAGATGTCCCTCTGGCATTGCTATTTTCATTCACTTTTGTTTTGCTCCTTGACAAATTTGGGATTTTCACAAGTTCAAAAGGGTGACCTGACTATGAAATTACAAATAACACTCAAAGTCACATTACTTTTGATGAGCAGAATGTCCCCTTAAGAGCCTTGCCCTCTTGGCTCTACGCATCACCGAACATTCAAAAGCTATAACCATACCCGACAATTTGCCATGGGTACTTTGGGTGTTGGGCGAGACAAATTTGAATAATGATTAAGGGCATTTAATCTACCTCGGCCCCAATTGATATGCCAATCACACTGGTGAATCTAGTAAACCATGTCAGTCAGTCAGCCTCCAGCGGGAGGGGAGAGGAGGGGAGGGGAGGGGAGGCCCAAGGACAGAGCTCCTTTCAGTATCCCTTTAATTACTGCTGGCAGCGGCAGCCATAATGACCCAGAGTCATTGAGAATCAGTGAGCAGCCCAGGGCTACGGACCAGAACAGTAGCATTTCAAACCGTTACAACTTTATCAACATTTCAGAAGAGTGCCACAAGCTAAAGCGCCAGCCTTGATCAGAGCATAGTAGATTAGTGTCAGTGTCAATGGTTCATGAGATGAACTTTATGAGGAGCACATCATGAGCAGATCCTAATGTTGCGCAGTGAGTCACCATCTGTTTACTCATAGGGGAGAACACATGCAGACACACACACCACAGGGGAACTGTAGTGGTGGTGTTAATCCTGATGTTATATTGCCATCAGTGGAGGGATGAAAATTAATTAAAGCATCTTAATCAATGCCATGTTTGCCTCCTTCAGTCTCTGATGATGATCCACTCTAACCACCTCCCGGTGCTGACAGACTGAATTAACCTTCTGAACCTTAAAAAACATCCTGAAAGTACCAAAACGCATGACTCACTTTGTCAAAAATATAGTTTGGAGAGGGTAACGTTTTGAAGTTCTGGCTAGATAATTGGTTCTAACCTCTACGAGCAATCAATATATAGTGTGTAGTGAGAGGCTGAGGGGCTGAGGTGAGGGGTGTCACCGTGGGGGGCCAGGGAAATGCCTGCCAGATTCTCACTACCATCCAATTTACTGCAGTAATATCCCTGTAGAATTAATTTCCCGAAAAATAGAGCCAATTTGTTCTGAAATGAGTAATCTACACGGCGAATGCAAGGAATCATAAATCGTGCGTTAAATTTGTTTTAGCATAAGACCTCCAGTTCCATGATTTTATAGAACTCTAGTTGTGTCTTTCTTGCGTTATTTGCATCTAGAAGTGTCATACAAAATGGATGTGCCTAGGCCTATGTCTTTAAATGTCTTTTGTGTGTTCTTACAACTCTCATTCTGAACGCACTCTTCCAAATAGACTAGACGTTGATTTTTCTCCTATTAAATGGGAAATACACATACTACTGCCCTTGAAATATCAACAATGGAACAATACCTGTTGAAACCATTCAAAATCACTCAGTTAGCCAAGACGAGTGATTGTCAAACGTGAAGAAATCGTTCAAGAAGAAGGAATATATCAATCGGAAACCACCCATCTTTCTCTGTCTTTTTCTTTATCCTCTCTCTTGCCAAGAGGAAGAAAATAACCCTGTGGCTTAAATAAAATGAAGTACATATTCTATTCACACCGAAATCCCACTGAGATAACACAAACATTTACTCAGCCAGAGCCATGACATAAACAACTTCACATATTCAATATTTGTAAACAATGAGACAATCTTATTCCGGCTCCCCTCGGTCGTGATAATGATACTCTTCAAGACAAGGGTTAGTCAAGGACGCCTGTTACAGTAGTGTTTATTTCAACCAAACATTTTTTACTGAAAATGTATTCTGACAGTTTTCTTTGAAGAGTTTGATTTTCTGTTGATGCAAGTGAAATATTTGTTATTGCTTTATGGAATACACTGTCTGCAAATAAATATTGTAACTTAACTTTGATCTGTGTATATGATTTAAAAAGAAGAGTCCTTTCCCAGTGAGAACCAGAAATGTCCACATACTGTAGGTTTCCCTTAAGACAAACACAAATCCTTCCAACAAACCCCAGTCAAATCTGTCAAAAACATGAGCTACAATGGGCCTCTGTGAGTATATATAATTATTATGTTCAGTAGAAACTCTCTCTCTCTCTCCCTCTATCCCTCCCTCCCTCCCTCCCTCCCTCCCTCCCTCGGGGCGTCATATTTCACATTGGCATGCATTCAGTCAAATGAAGGGAAGGCAGTTTGATATATGGAGGGGCTCCAGAGATGAAGCATGTCCCCCGTGATTGCTCCCACAGCCATTACTCACATAGCCTGGTGATTACAGAGACTACATCCCAAATGGCACCCTATTCCCTATATAGTGCACGACTCTTGACCAGGGCATAGAGCTCTGGTCAAAAGTAGTGCACTATGTAGGGAATAGGGTGACATTTTGGATGCACCTGAGTCTGTGGCTTGACTGCAGGCTGACTGTAGGAGTTGACGGCCATGCCCAGCCTCATGAGGGAGCAGTCTCCATGGAGAGAGACCCAACAACAGCGGTTCGCTGGTAATCTTTGACTGCCAGTCTCAATCAATGGGGAGTTATAATGGATAATGTACAAAGCTATCAATCACCTTGTAGAGGGGAAGGCATGGAGGGATCTATGCAGAGCAGCATTGAGAGGTGTTCCTCAAAGACAATATACTGTAGCAGTAAACAAATGGGATGTTTCAAGTGCAGAGGAAATGTATTTGTATGAACCAGAATCCTGATGAGACTCGCAGCCTTCCCTTGCAGCAATAGAACGACCTGTTGGGGGAGGGAAGCGGTTTTGTGTATTACTTTTCATAAGCACTTTGACATGTCAAGTGATCTTTTGGTATTTGACATTGCAGCTACAGCAGCACAACAACAACGTTACTGGCATCATGACATGTCAGCCTATTTCTCTTTGAAAAGGTTAAGTTGTCCCCCACACATTCCTACCGCTAGTTAAACAGTCCATTAAGCAAGCATTAGCGAGACAGCATTTTGTTACTGGTCAAAAAACCAGAGTACATTACACAATAATATATGCAGCAGTCTGCTTTCAAGTACCCATTTGGTAGAATCTCTATTGCACAATTTACAAATGAGACAAGTTCGTTTTGTGCCTGCAAATAATATATAGCAAACGGACAGTAAATTCCTTGTAACCATGGGCAGGAAAAGCTACAGTAATAATTTGGTAAATGAATTACTACACTGATTTACCTGTCTGAGAACACAACTCCTGAACACAACTCCTGCATATAGAATGAGAATAGTACTCATAAAAAAACAGACTAGATTTCACCCCGTCTACATGGTAGGATTAGGTACAGTGCCTTGCGAAAGTATTCGCCCCCCTTGAACTTTGCGACCTTTTGCCACATTTCAGGATTCAAACATAAAGATATAAAACTATTTTTTTGTGAAGAATCAACAACAAGTGGGACACAATCATGAAGTGGAACGACATTTATTGGATATTTCAAACTTTTTTAACTAATCAAAAACTGAAAAATTGGGCGTGCAAAATTATTCAGCCCCCTTAAGTTAATACTTTGTAGCGCCACCTTTTGCTGCGATTACAGCTGTAAGTCACTTGGGGTATGTCTCTATCAGTTTTGCACATCGAGAGACTGAAATTTTTTCACATTCCTCCTTGCAAAACAGCTCGAGCTCAGTGAGGTTGGATGGAGAGCATTTGTGAACAGCAGTTTTCAGTTCTTTCCACAGATTCTCGATTGGATTCAGGTCTGGACTTTGACTTGGCCATTCTAACACCTGGATATGTTTATTTTTGAACCATTCCATTGTAGATTTTGCTTTATGTTTTGGATCATTGTCTTGTTGGAAGACAAATCTCCGTCCCAGTCTCAGGTCTTTTGCAGACTCCATCAGGTTTTCTTCCAGAATGGTCCTGTATTTGGCTCCATCCATCTTCCCATCAATTTTAACCATCTTCCCTGTCCCTGCTGAAGAAAAGCAGGCCCAAACCATGATGCTGCCACCACCATGTTTGACAGTGGGGATGGTGTGTTCAGGGTTCAGAGCTGTGTTGCTTTTATGCCAAACATAACATTTTGCATTGTTGCCAAAAAGTTCAATTTTGGTTTCATCTGACCAGAGCACCTTCTTCCACATGTTTGGTGTGTCTCCCAGGTGGCTTGTGGCAAACTTTAAACAACACTTTTTATGGATATCTTTAAGAAATGGCTTTCTTCTTGCCACTCTTCCATAAAGGCCAGATTTGTGCAATATACGACTGATTGTTGTCCTATGGACAGAGTCTCCCACCTCAGCTGTAGATCTCTGCAGTTCATCCAGAGTGATCATGGGCCTCTTGGCTGCATCTCTGATCAGTCTTCTCCTTGTATGAGCTGAAAGTTTAGAGGGACGGCCAGGTCTTGGTAGATTTGCAGTGGTCTGATACTCCTTCCATTTCAATATTATCGCTTGCACAGTGCTCCTTGGGATGTTTAAAGCTTGGGAAATCTTTTTGTATCCAAATCCGGCTTTAAACTTCTTCACAACAGTATCTCGGACCTGCCTGGTGTGTTCCTTGTTCTTCATGATGCTCTCTGCGCTTTTAACGGACCTCTGAGACTATCACAGTGCAGGTGCATTTATACGGAGACTTGATTACACACAGGTGGATTGTATTTATCATCATTAGTCATTTAGGTCAACATTGGATCATTCAGAGATCCTCACTGAACTTCTGGAGAGAGTTTGCTGCACTGAAAGTAAAGGGGCTGAATAATTTTGCACGCCCAGTTTTTCAGTTTTTGATTTGTTAAAAAAGTTTAAAATATCCAATAGATGTCGTTCCACTTCATGATTGTGTCCCACTTGTTGTTGATTCTTCACAAAAAAATATAGTTTTATATCTTTATGTTTAAAGCCTGAAATGTGGCAAAAGGTCGCAAAGTTCAAGGGGGCCGAATACTTTCGCAAGGCACTGTACATACAGTATTGGTTTAAGAAAAGAGGTACTTTGTGAATGCTTACATGCTGACCAGAACGGACACGTCGCGTGCGCGAGCGTCGCAAAATAAATGTCGAAATCCATGTTTTTCAATTATTGCACCCACACTGCTCGCGCGCGCCAACGAGCGTCTGCAACGCCAAGGGCTAAAATAGAAGTTGTTCCTATTTCTGACGCAGATCGAGCTGAAAGTCCTCTCCTCATTGGTTTATAGAAGCAGGTACCCATTTTTGCCGGTTGTCGTGGTAATACAATGAAAGTTTAGATGCCAATCACCATATAAGAGATGACTATAAACGATTCGGTTGACCGTTCTATGTGTGGATTAATTGTCGGAGTAGAGGTCCTTGTGCATTTCAGGTAAAATAACAACTCAATGTTTATATCCCAGGACAAATTAGCTAGCAACAGCAAGCTAGCTAAATAGGACAAATTAACGCTAGCTAGCAAGTGCAAGCTAACTAGCTAAATTGCCATACATGTTTAATGCTTTTCGACCTGTCCCCAAATTAATGTCATTGGTTCAGAGTTTGTTTTGATATTTTAACCTGCGTGTCGTGATCACATTTGGTGTGGGTCAGGCAAAATAAATGTATGCACAATAGCGCACGGTGGCGCACCCGGTTTGGGTTTCGTGTTATGCTGCAGCCTCCTAGCAGGACAGTCTCTATTCAGTGAGGAATGGGTTGCTACACTACTACTGTACTGTATGGCCTCATCAGTCCCAGTCAAACTGCACGGTCAAATTCAATTAGAGCAAATTAGACAACATTAGTTATGCCCTATTAAATTATTAGGGGAAAGTCATATCAAAGAACGGTTACATAATCATTTTTTTTCTCATATTCTTTCCCTTTTTTCTTTACAATGAAATGGTTAAACACATCTGGCCAACCTTAAATGTGGGTGAACACTCCATCCTATATATGTCAGGAAATGCCCATAATTGGATTAAATGTTCAAAATGCAGAATCATAGATGGCCACCTCAGGTGGACGATGATTAAAACTTCCGATGTTCCCTAATGAGTGGAGATAACTAAAGCTTGTTGAGCCCTTTCAGAAATAGGCCATGACCTTGGTTAGTCCCCCTTGCCTGACTGAATGCCCAAATGAAAACAACTCTTATTGAAGGGATTATGCATTATGCAAGCTCTTTGAGAGGATACTAATTGTCTGTTAATAACAGTTCACTACCACAATATGTCAGAATGATGCGCGTCATGGACTTTGAGATAATCTTTTCAGGGGCAGTAATTTATACAGTAGCTAGATAGCGTAGCATCTCCGATGCTCCGTGGCGAGCCCACCGTGAGCCTCTGGAAACAGCTCTAGCTAGCGGGCTCATGAACGAGCTAACAGGCCAGCAGTTAATGAGCCCCAAGCATTCCAAACATCATCACTCCAGACATCATCCCCCAGAAACACTTTACATTTTTGTGACTACATTTCCCAGGGGGCAGCTGCATGACTGATTCTTCCCAGTTTAATTTAATGCTCTCTTGCTTCCCTAGATTGCTTTATCTGCCAGACAAAACCAGCGAAGCTATGGAGACACTCAAACTCAATCCTCAGATGAAGCCTGTTTTATTTTCTCTCTCCCATGAGCTGACTAAGAAACGATGCTCCACGAGACAGCGGGACAATAATAAAACATTTTTTTTAAAGTCTGGAGAGAAAAACATTTTTCTAAACTTTGAAGCAGTATTGCAGCATCAACTTTTCTCTATTAAAGCTAAACTTTAACCAGCACTTAGAAATAGCTGAATTTCAGACACTAAAAAAAAGATAGAATATTAATTAACTATGGTGTATTACTAATTTATGCCACCTGTGCATACCAATTGAACTAAATGTGAGGTCCTGAATAATGCAAAACCTGCTTTTGTAGGCAGAGAGAGAGAGTTGCCAACTTTACACTATTCCCGCCCTCGACGTCCCTGTCTTTGTCTCTTAGCTAAGGCTAAAGCACAGAACCACACTTCTTAAAACGATCCCCTAATCCAAAGACTTTGGAGAAATTATAATTATAGGCTATAGGGAAAGTTCACAGAGTCTGTGACTCACCTATGGAATGAAGGTCAGGCTATACGTATTTTCGTCGAATCACAGATCTAGGGTCATATTACCTTAGCCCCAAACCTAACCTTAACCATTAGTGGGGTAGAAAAAATATCTCTCTCTGAATCCGTGTTTAGGCCGTTAGAGGCAATTTCTTCTACCAGCTCCCTGTTTCCCATTACATTACATCTCTGTAAGTGAGACACGTAACAGGCCAGGGCTGAGAATGAGTCTGATGTGATATTGATAGTGTTGCTCCAGTCAGCTTGGCCGGTCGATGCTTTCAGGAGACAGATCAATGGCTGTGTCCGTGAGATGAAAAGTATAGGAGAGGAATAATGTAGCAAGTCCTCCAGCCGGCCGACACAGCAAATTTCACCTTCCACTGTTCTGTGTTGTGTACCATGTGTGGAGCTAGGCTTGGCTGATACAGTATCTGTCCATTAGCAGCCCTTCTCCTTTGCTTCTCCTCTCCCCCTCCTTTCCTCCTCCTTCTCCTGTCCTCTCCGGGCTGAAACATGCATTGTCAGGACTTCCTCCTACAACTACAACTACAACAACAACAGCCTACACTGATGCTGACCAGAGGTGATTTTGTACTGCACATCCAGTCCCGCGTCGGGTTGTTTATGTGGACAAGTGTGTCGTGTTAACATCACAACATCTAACATCACAGACATGCTTCTGCTGGCTCCCAAGCATGTTAATGGTGCGTTGGAGGCAACCGGAGGACTAATATTGTCAGACCGACAAAAAGAGAAAAGCCAAGAAGAGAAAATCTCACAGAGTTGACAGAGTAGACATTTGTGTTTACGTTACTGCGCAGGCCTACAGTTTCACTGGTGTGATGCTAGCCTTTAAGGGTATTCCCTCTGGATTTCTGACTGAGCTCTCCACTGAGGGCTTCACTGCCAGAGTCATGCTTTTAGACATCCAACCAGCACACAGAGAATCTGGAAAAGCACCTGGAACCATTGGAGTTGGTGGAAAGATATGTCAATCCCATCACTGCCTTTTCTCAGAATGTAAAACACACACAGTGACTGAGCAAACAAACGTATCTCCATCTGCGGAGTCAGTCAGTCAGCCAGTACAGTATACAAAGTGCCATTTTAGTCCCAGTATATAAAGCGCATCTCGACACAGACCCCATCAGCATTCACCAAGGGCAGGGCTTTGGACTGTGACCCTCGACAGACCTCTGATAGACATTACAGCCAATCACAAGAAAGAGGAAGACGGAGAGAGAGCGAGTGAGAGAGGGGGAGAGAGAGAGAGGGTGAGCAAGAAAAAAGGTAGAAAAAGACATAAGGCTGAGGAAAAGAGGAATATGTCAAACTAAGCCTCTGAACCGTCTCTCTGTACAGCCCCAGGATATGGAGCCTCCCACAATGTCCTGACTGCCTTCAGGGGCTTCTCCCTTGAGCGATCCCCCCCCTCTTTCTCATCCTCTTCCTCTTCTTCTCCTCTGGGAGTTGTTCCCTTGTTCCTGTCATCCTGAGCATGTTTGCTGAGGGCCTTGTTCTGCTCTGTCCTCCCATACGTAGCTGCCGTCAGTCTCTTTTCAGTCCCACACGCCCACCAGTGCACGCGCCCACCAGTGGAGGCTGCTGAGGGGAGGACGGCTCATAATAATGGCTGCAACAGAGTGAATGGAATGACATTAACCATGTGTTTGATGTATTTGATACCATTCCACTCATTCAGCTCCAGCCATTACTACGAGCCCTTCCGACCTCCTGTGGTGTGCGGACACACACACGCACACATGCACACACCGTCTCTGTGCTCTCCCTGTGTCCCACAGGCTCAGGACTACAGTACACTACTGCGATCACGCCAACTGTAGTACAATTAAGATAAGGAACTCAAACTCCCTTACAACAACACAGAACACAAGGTTGGGAAGTGGATTAAAATACCAATATGCTGAGGTGACACATCACTATTTATCATTAGGCTACTGCATGTCAAAGGCATAAAAAAACGATTGGATATGGGTGGTGTATCTTATGCTCCAAAATGCGATGTGGCTCGACTAGAACACTGAAATTTAGCCAAGGCAGAGATGAATGACTGATGCCGGTGCACTTCACAAAATAGATGCATCACGAGGGAGGAAAATTACATGGATATATTGAAGCAACAGCTCAAGACGTCAGTCAGGAAGTTAAAGCTTTGGTCGCAAATGGGTCTTCCAAATGGACAATGACCCCAAGCATACTTCCAAAGTTCAGGCAAAATGGCTTAAGGACAACAAAGTCAAGGTATTGGAGTGGCCATAACAAAGCCCTGACCTCAACCCTATAGAACATTTGTGGGCAGAACTGAAAAAGTGTGTGTGAGCAAGGAGGCCTACAAACCTGACTCAGTTACACCAGCTCTGTCAGGAGGAATGGGCCAAAATTCACCCAATTTATTGTGGGAAGCTTGTGGAAGGTGACATGAGACGCTTGACCCAAGTTAAACAATTTAAAGGCAATGCTACCAAATACTAATTGAGTGTATCTAAACTTCTGACTGGGAACGTGATGAAAGAAATAAAAGCTGAAAGAAATAATTCTCTCCACTATTATTTCTCATTCTTAAAATAAAGTGATGATCCTAACTGACCTAAGACAGGGCATTTTTACGAGGATTAAAAGTCAGGAATTGTGGAAAAACTGAGTCAAAATGTAGTTGGCTAAGGTGTATGTAAACTTCCGACTTCACCTGTACATGACAAATCTTTACTACTAGGCCCACAGAGATACGATTGAGTTAATAGGGATTCTGTATGTAATTCTATAAATAATCGCATGCACTCATAAAGGTCCAGTACCAAGGATGAAATGAAATCTACTTTCACCCTTTGCCCATACACTGTATGTCACACCTTGTTTTCTTCTACACACTTCACGTTCTTCAACATGTATTTGATTTCAATTCACTTTACAGTGTGTGCGTGCTATGCAAGCCATGTGACACCAATATGATGATACAGGAAAGTCTACAGAACATAAAAGAGAATTTCTTCATAGTAAATGCCCTTTCGTGCATCACTCAGCATATCAGCATTGCTTAACACCGTGTTCCAGTCTGTTCATAATGGACCAGTGTGTCTGTAACCCCTCCTCTCTCTCCCTCCCCAGTATCATGTTCTTTTCATTCCCTTCATCCCTCCACTCAGTGAAATGTTAACAGAGCCGGTTATATATGTAGGATCTCCCTCTCCTCCTTCCTTTCTCCACTTCCTCCCCCTCCTCCCTCTGCTCCACCACTAATAGCCCCTAGGGAAACTTCATTATTTATCACTATTGAAGTGGGGCTTTTGATTATAATACCTAACCCTCCCCCCCTGTCTATTACCCCATAGGTCTGGGGCTGCGGAGGGAGAGAGGAGGGGGATTGATTACCTGTAGCCTCTACCAGACATGATTCAAGTGGGCTGTGAGTGAGGGAAGTTCACTGGATCAACGACAATGACGGTAACGTTTAGGCAATTTCGAATCAGATCCAATCTAATTTTATTTGTCACATGCTTCGCAAACGACAGGTGTGGACTAACAGTAAAATACTTACTTACGGGCCCTTCCCAACAATGCCGAGAGAAATAAAATAAAGAAATAATAGAAAAGTAATAATAAATACACAATGAATAACGATAACTTGGCTATATACACAAGGTACCAGTACTGAGTCAATGTGCAGGGGTACGAGGTAATTGAGGTAGTTAAGAACATATACTGTAGGTAGGGATAAAGTGACTTGGCAACGGATAGATAATAAACAGTAGCAGCATACAGTCTGTGATGAGTAAAAAAAAAAAGTTTGTGCAAAAAGGGTCAATGCAGATAGTTTGGATTTCTTATTGGTTAACTATTTAACAAACTATTTAGCAGTCGTATGGCTTGGTGATAGAAGCTGTTCAGGGTCCTGTTGGTTCCAGACTTGATGCATCGGTACCGCATGCCATGCGGTCGCAGAGCGAACAGGCTATGACTTGGTTGGCTGGAGTCTTTGTACATTTTTAGGGCCTTCCTCTGACACCGCCTGGTCCTGGATGGCAGGGAGCTCGGCCCCAGGGATGGTACTGGGCCACACGCACTACCCTCTGTAGCACCTTTTGGTCGGATGCAGAGCAGTTGCCATACCAAGCGGTGATGCAACCAGTCAAGATGCTCTCAATGGTGCAGCTGTAAAACTTTTTGAGGATCTGAGGGCCCATGACAAAGATTTTCGGCCTCCTGAGGGTGAAGAGGCATTGTCGTGCCCTCTTCACAACTGTGTTGGTGTGTGTGGACCATGATAGATCCTTAGGAATGTGGAGACCGAGGAACTTGAAGCTCTCCACCAGCTCCACTACAGCCCCGTCGATGTGAATGGGGGCGTGGCTCGGCCCTCCGTTTCCTGCAGTCCACAATAAGCTCCTTCGTCTTGCTGACGTTGAGGGAGAGGTCTCTGACCTCCTCCTTATAGACTGTCTCATCGTCATTGGTGATCAGGCCTACCAACATCGTGTCGTCAGCAAATTTAAGGATGGTGTTGGAGTTGTGGGTGAACAGGGAATACATCCCTGGTTAGGATGGAGGTAGACCGGCATGCCGTATTATTCATGTAGTACAGTGAATAGGATTTAATGATGTCTGAGAGATAGAAAACGAGAAAGAAGAGGGTTTACTCTGTAACACTGGACAGGGATGAGAGAGTGAATTTGCAAAATGGTGCACAGTGTTCCTCTCAAGATGTTCGCTTCACACATTGATTTCAAAATGGCATCCGGTGTCAGATCTAATGAGGTGATTATGGTGTCTTCAGCCTGGCTCCTGCTGCAGGAAGAAGGACAGTGTCAAAGAGACAGGAGAACACCTCACCTGTCTTTAAGAGAGGCATTGTCACAATGAAGCGAAATGGGGGAAGTTTAAAAGAACACAACTACATAGTAAACCATGTTTAAACGAAGGGACAACCTTTACACGATGTGATAAACACACTACAGGTAGGATCTTCATTTCATCATTCCTGGGGTTGCAACTCAATATTAGGAAAGTGTTCTTAATGGTTTGTACACTCAGTGTAGTTCATCATGCCATTGATCAGAGTATTATTCAAGCTGTGTGTTTGTGTGTACAATATTACTGCAGAGAGATACATTAGATGACGTAACAAAGACTTGATACCACACCATCCGAGACCAGCACCTCAGGCTCAAGATCAATACTCTAATAAACTCAACTCAAAACCCGACATCTCTCCAAAATGAACTAGAACATAAATAATGGACGATAAAACAAACACTTCCTTTTCCCCCCTTGTCATTATTGCCCTTTTAATGTTTTCATCTTCAGGAAATAGATTTGGAGATGGATCACAACTGAAGCTGATGAAGTTTAATTTAATCTCTTCTCATGTATCATTATTTTAACAATACCATCAGCGTTTCAGAGAGAGCTTGTGCGCTCGGAATGGCAAGTCCGGTTTCCAATTCCGCAAAAGGCAATCATTCCATTTGTGTTCGCACATAATGGAAGCAAGGAAAATAGAAATGAAGGAGGAATGGAGGGAAGAGGAGAGGAAGAAGGAGAGAGAGAGAGAGATTTTTTAAAGTTATCTCTCTTCCCCTGTCTTCGTCGCACTGGCTCCTCTCTCTGAATAATAGATTAGAGATGAGAAGTGTAGTTTTCCTTGCAGGGGGGACAGCCAAGCAGCATACTGATGTAGCTATGAGGTCAGCTCAGTACCGTCAAGATCAGCCTGCATGTTTAAAGGTACTTCAACAAGCATCATTTTTTAAATGATTAGTATAAATATTTTCATTGGCGTTATATTAGTAGCTGAACCGTTGCTGAAGGTCACCGGCTGCTCAGTCAGTATTCAATGACTTACTCTACAGTATGATAAACAGCTAGCTATATATAGTGCAGTCAAGTGTATTTTTATTAGGTATCTTTGTACCCCAGCAGTTTTTTGTGCACTGAACCCTTCCAACCCAACTGTCAATGTCCAGTCACATCCGGAACAAAATGTCATAAGGTTAACAAGGTGGGTTGAATAGTGCTACCCAACTCACCTGATCAAATCCAATGTTATTGGTCACATACACATATTTATCAGATGTTATTGTGAGTATAGAGAAATGCTTGTGTCCCTAGCTACAACAGTGCAGTAGTATCTAACAAGTCACAACAATACGCACACATCTAAAAGTAAAATAATGCAATTAAGAAATATATAAATATTATGACGAGCAATGTCAGAGTGGCATTGACTAAAATACAGTAGAATAGAATACAGTATTTACATATGAGATGAGTAAAGCAGTATGTGAAAATTATTAAAGTGACTAGTGTTCTATATTATTAAAGTGGGCAGTAATTCCATGTCTATGTACAGTACCAGTCAGATTTTTGGACAGACCCACTCATTCAAGGGTTTTTCTTCATTTTTACTATTTTCTACATTGCAGAATAATAGTGAAGACATCAAAACTATAAAATTACACATGGAATCATGTAGTAACCAAAAAAGTGTTAAACAAATCAAAATGTATTTTATATTTGAGATTTTTCAAATCGATGATGACAGCTTTGCACACTCTTGGCATTCTCTCAACCATCTTCAACCAGCTAAATATGAAGAAACCCCCCTGACTGAGTAGGTGTGTCCAAACATTTGACCGGTACTGTATATAGGGCAGCAAATGAGGAATAATGATAGGCTACATTTTCCACCTAAAACGGGGTTGGTGGTGTGGATGTGGGGGAAAAAAAGCTCAGACTGGCTCAAAGAGGAGACATTGTCCTTTTTGCTGGGGATTCCAAGTTGTCAGATCACCAAACGCCTCTAGTGAGAAAGACTGTTCGCTGCTCACGTTCCGTCATAAAAAAATAAATGAAGACTAAACATGGTATTCTACTCCCTCCACTCGTGCTCTGAGCCCCTGGTGTTTAAAAAAATATATATTGGACCCAATCCGTATGTTTGACACCTCTGTTCTAATGCATTCACATGGGAGCTAGCTCTCAGTAAGCTAGAAGAGGCCTATTCCGGGATCATTATTTTTATTTCACAGACGGGTTGTGACATTTGGAGAAAGCTTATCAGGTCAAGAGGAGGTCAAGAGGAGCCATGAACATGTGTCTTGAAATGTTCCCCATCAAGGCCTCCCGAGGAGCGCAAGGGTCTAAGGCACTGCATTGCAGTGCTAGAGGCGTCACTACAGACCCGGGTTCGATCCCGGGCTGCATCACAACCGCCCGTGATCAGGAGTCCCATAAGGTGGCGCACAATTGGCCCAGCGTCGCCCGGGATAGGGGAGGGTTTGGATGGGGGGGGCTTTACTTGGCTCATCTCGCTCTAGCGACTCCTTGTGGCGGGCCGGATGCCTGCAGGCTGACCTTGGTTGTCAGGTGAACAGTATTTCCTCAGAGGGCAGGTGGGTGTTAAGAAGCGCGGCTTAGCAGGTTATGTTTCGGAGGACACGTGACTCAACCTTCACCTCCTGAGCCCGTTGGGGAGTTGCAGCAGCGAGACAAGATCGGGGCTTCTCTCCCCTGGGGGATAGAGGGAGAGGAAGGCAGAGCCTGGCACTATTTCCAGAAACTGGCAGTCTCTATCAAAAGGATGAGACTAAATATGAATAATAAAAGAGAGAGAAAGATACTATATTATATTCGGAAAACATTGATGAGAGAGATGAGTTACACCATGCCAATCCTTAATTCTGCTAACAGTCTCTTATGGGAAGGCTTGTCACATAACTATAGGAGGATGCTTCAGTATTAGATTGTGTTCTATTTCCAACATAAGTGGATACGCAAAATTCCAGAGGATGCTAAATAGTGTCAGCAGCAAAATTTCACCACTGAAAACAACATAGATCAGCTGTGTATTGCTTCTTCTCCTGCGCATTTTGCTCAAAGAAGTTGAATAACAAATCTAAAGGAGGGAAATTAGCATGAAAAACTCCTCTCATTTCAATCGATGCATAAAATATCTGCACTTACTTTAATGAGCAGCAATAAAAGTTGCCACGCAGCGCGGCAGAGAGAAGACGAGATGAGAAGAGAGCATCCTGATTGATGTTGCACATTAGAGAGTGGTAGCCTCCTTAACCGAGCAAACATCACAGCCTCCTCATTGTCCTTCTCTTCCCTTCCTTCCTGTCCTCTCTTTTTTTTCTCTCTCGGTCCTTTCCTCCGGCTCTCAAATTTTTTCTCTCTGTCTGTCTGACTCTCTCTCTCTCTCTCCCTCTTGCTCAGAACTCCCTGGCGAAGTTCTCTCAGAACTCCCTCTCCCTTCTCCTCTCCTCTAATCTCCTCTCCTCTAATCTCCTCTCCATCCCTGAAGAGCTTTCGCTCTCTGAGAATATCTCTCCTCTCCTGACCTGGAGTGGGTGATAAAGCTCTGAAGTAAACCCTGACATATGTTTACTTATGATAAATTTAAAAAATAACACGCCCGCTCAAACACAGGTACCAGTTAGCTAGCTCTGCAGCTCTACAATTAACATTCCCCATTTCTCACCATCACACGTTTTTCCCTAAATTCCAACACCATATCACCTCCGCTCCATATTCAGCAGAGAATGCACCACCTGAGAGCAACAAAAATGGAGATGTCTAACATTCTCCTCTCTGCAATTGTGTGAGAGGAATCTTGCCCTCATTAAGTCCTAGCTGCTAATGAATGCTCTGGCCCCATCACTCTCTGAAGGAACCATATTAGCAGGCCACTCATTGGATATTCTGCACAGCACTCATCTGGCAGGTCAGTGACACCACCACCCAGCACCTGACCTCTACTGTGTGAGGGGGGTTCACAGATGAGCCAGCTTTCAATCAAATGCCTGTTTCAGGTAGTAGTGCTTGTGTAATGAGTCACCTTTCCCGAGATCTTAAAGTGGAACTGCCAGCGTTTTGACTACTTTGCAGATATGAAACAAACAGAAAATCTGAATATCAGTTAAAATGATCCAAATGCCAGTTTATGCTAGAGGTTTTAAAAATAGGTTCCATTTGACAATTCTATGACGTACAGTAAGACATTGTTGGCAGAATATATGGATGCAGTTCAATATAATTCATTTTTGGTAGTCCCAAAAATATTGCTATCAGGTTATAAATCACAGCTGGCCATTGTTTGCTGTCTCCACCCATTCGGATGCACTGTGGACAAAAACGGGTGAACGTAACTAAGGCTGGGAATGTCAATACAATCAAACTAGCAATACAATCAGACTATCTATTTATGTAGCAAGCTAAAAACAAGGAGCTCTCACATTAGCTAGCTCCCTGCTGGGAGGATTTCATGTCATTGGAGGAGAGTGAGTGACCAACTTTTTCCCCTCATTGTTTTTTTCAGGGGCTACAGCTAGATGCAGGTGTAATTTGGTTAGCTAGCAATAAATATGAATCGCTTTGCTAGCTAACTTAAACGACTGTTATCCAGTTAGCATATTGCTTGCGTGTATGAATTCACTCTGGCTATCTACTCCAATTTCAAAGCACAGAATAACTGATGAATTTAACGGGCAACACCCGCTGAATATGACCGGTGTCAGTAGCTAAACGTATGCAAAAGAGCGTAACAGCAAGCTACGAACGCTCTAGATAACACGTAAACAGCCTAACCAGCTCTGCTAGGTGCGAGTAAAATGGTCAGAGTGAGCATATAGTATGCTTACTTGTTCTCTCATTTGTGTCTGGAAGTAGCTAGCTAGCAAGCTAGCCAACATTAGCAAGTTAGCTTGTGTACTTGACTACCGTTGTGAGGAATGCTCTGATCAACCCTACTCCTTAGCCAGTGCATCCAGTGTCAATCGGGCAGTGTACGCTCAGAGAGCGGAAAGCTCTGAATTTACAAATGAGCACACTCTGACACTGGAGGCAATGTATGAACGCACCCTTAGCTAGTTGTCAATCAGATGTACTTGGCAATTATCAAATCGGCGAGCAGGCAAGTTCCCATTCAGTTGTCAAAACGTGGGTTGGGACAAGCATGCATTGGCAGGCAAGATACAGCAGCAGGCTACTATTCCCCATCATTTATCAGTGCAATTTTGACAGCCAACTAGCTGAACTAGTTTGAGAGGGTTTATCCCTCGTTAGAGTTGAGCTCATCTCTCTCTGGCTAGCTTTAGTTGTTGATCTTGTTGTTGTTGATGTGCATAACTGAGGGAGAGAGAGAATACCCTTTCACGGTTGTTTGATCAATAGGACTGTAAAGTTCCCAAATGCAAAAATCCATTCCGGTGTATTTTGTGGCTTTTGGCAAATGTGTTCTAATGATCTAAAGTCACACTGTTGCTACTAACTATAAACACAGTCCAGTTCAAAGTGAATGA
Organism: Oncorhynchus kisutch; assembly: GCF_002021735.2. NCBI lineage: Eukaryota > Metazoa > Chordata > Actinopteri > Salmoniformes > Salmonidae > Oncorhynchus > Oncorhynchus kisutch. The sequence continues at coordinate 18,470,357 of NC_034198.2, read as the reverse complement.
TGGCAGGCCAGTGTGGCAAATGGCATATTCGCATAAAGGCCTACTGTACTTCTGATTGGCTGTGGCGCACCGGTCTGCGTATTAGGTTTTATGTACCGCAATGTCCATTAATTGCCCAAACGCACGGCCGCTTTCCCACTCTACATTGCTGAGGAATTTTCACAAATGCCTAACTATACGTCATTCCCAAACATTCTAATAATTTATGAAAATGACCATATCTAAGTGCTCGCTTGTCAAAAATTATAAAACAAATGTGTATTTCTTCCTGGGGGTGTATATGAACAGATTTGAGTCAGATTTCATGTTGCTAAAAGGCTGTCAGTTCCACTTTTAAGAGTTGTGTTATAGCTGCCAGAGCTATATGTCTCATCTCAGTGGGCTAACACAAACAGGTCACATGCACAAACAGATTATGTCCTTTATTAGCATCATTGGAGGCTCTATACTATGTATTGAGGCAGAGGAGGAGGAGGAAGGTGACTGATTGGGTTGACGCTTGTGTGTCATAGAAATGAATAAAGAAAGATAGGATCTGTGTGGTTTGTTGTGTGTGTGTGTTGACATCGTAGGAGGCTCTTCCTGTTTGTTGTTTATGTCTTTGTCTCCGTGACGACGCTAACGAAGCTTCTAAGATTCTTGGGGGAGGATGTTTTGGTCAGGCGTCATGCAGCCCCAATTTTTTTATCATGAGGTCTGATGGTACAGTATGTTGTTGTTCTATCAAATTTGATTCATTCCAAGTCTGATTCATCTGCATCTTGGAGATGAGTGTTTTAACAGCAGTGGGAGTTTTTGGCAGTGAGGGACTCATCATAATTCTCAGAATAAAAAGTAAGAGCTATTTAGAAGAAAACATCTGTCAGTATGACAACACAACTACATGAAAGTAGAAAATGTCCTTTGGCAGTAAACCTCTCACTCCCACCTCTACCCCTCTGATCGCTCTGAAAAGGTATTTTCCCAACCTTTTAAACAATTTCTCTGTTGTAACTCATGATATTTGAAACTCCACAGCTAGTCTGGGTAAAAGGAGTATAGGAAATGTACACATATACGTTGTAGATCATATGTGCTGAGAATTAACAGTAAACACAACAATATCATTTAAAACCGTCTGCTACTATACTGATTGATATCATTATATCAATCATTATCATATTATCACATCATATTTACAAAAACAATCCTCCAATGCCATGGAAACACATTTAAGGTCATCACCAACTGGAATTAACTCGGGGCTTGGTGAGGTAATGAGGATAGAAATAAAAGATTTGGGATTTCGTCTTTGTCTAAAGCAATTACTTCTATTCAGGACTGTTCCGGCCGTGGCTGAATGTCGAATCATCCTCACTGACTGACATACGGATGCGGGAAATTAAAATGACTGTCTTCAACCAATCAAAGCCTCTAAGTTGAATTGGAATGCTTTATGGAATTTGCATGCATAGCTGGCTGTCAATCTATCTGCTCTCTGGGCTGTAGCGGAACATTTCAATCAATCAAGGTGGAATTATAGTATCTCCTCATAAGTGACAGGGATTTTCAATCCGGCTATACAGAGTGCTGAGCTGTATTATTCTCTATGGACTTCCTAGCTTGGCTAAATATGTGTGACACATCTCAAAGACTTTGGTATAATGTGACAGGGATGTACTGTACGGACTTCTCTTCGGGACACTAGCTGAATAAGAAAAAGGCTAGTCAATAAATACAGTAGTTGTGACAGGCCTTGTATTATTTTCTACTTTAGATCACAGAATACAGTTAATTTTTTATGGGAGGCTTGTAAGTGTATGACGTCACCAACAGGCTCTTGAACAGCTTCTATCCCCAAGCAATACGATAAATAGATAACAAAATAGCTACAACGGAACAAGTTTTCCTTGTATCTTTACTGACCATTTATGTCAGTATTTGCAGGATTCCCTATGCACACTCACTGGGCCCTACACACTCACTGGGCCCTACACACTCACTGGGCCCTACACACTCACTGGGCCCTACACACTCACTGGGCCCTACACACTCACAGGGCCCTACACACTCACTGGGCCCTACACACCCACTGGGCCCTACACACCCACTGGGCCCTACACACTCACTGGGCCCTACACACTCACTGGGCCCTACACACTCACTGGGCCCTACACACTCACTGGGCCCTACACACTCACTGGGCCCTACACACTCACTGGGCCCTACACACTCACACACGCTGTCACTCCAACACACACACACACACACACTCCGTCATTTGCTCACTCACACATGATATGCACATACATTTATACTGACTCTACACACCCGCACAACCACTCACATGCAAGCTGCTGCTACTCTGTTTATCTTACATCCTCTTGCCCTATACATATCTACCTCCATCTCTCCAGTATCCCTGTACATGTAAATATGGTATTAGATCTGATTTTTAAATATTTCCTGTATATAGTATAGTATATATAGTATGCTTGCTTACTTATTTATATTATTCATTCTTCTTATTCTTGTTTCTCATGTTTTTTTCTTCTAGTAATACATTTTTTTTAAATGATTGCATTGTTGGGTATTGAGTTTGCAAGAAAGGACTTTCACTGTACTTGTGCATGAGACATTAACACGTGAAACGGAAACCTGAAACTGTAGGGAGCAGAAAGACAAGAGCAGCTCTGATATGCTCTGATTTCTGGAGATATGTTCCAAAAAAACTCTATTCGAACTACAGCGTTTACACATACGCCATTTAGAAGACGCTCTCATCCAGAGTGTCAGCGTACGTTTTCATCTGTTTTTTATATACTGATCCCCTGTGGGAATCAGAACTGTGGAACTGCAAGCACCGTGCTCTACCGACTGAGTTACACAGGACCACTAAAGATGGAGACTGAAGATCAGTGACAAACTGAATTTTTGATGTATACCTACTTTGATGTATTGCATATCATAGTAGCTACATCAACAGAAAAGATCTACTGCCATAGCATGGCTGAATGTCACCATTACCATTCACAGAACACAAACAGACTTTTACAATTCTATTTGATAAAAAAAAGGCTGACTATACAGGGAATAAGGTGCCCTTTCGGAGACAGTCTAGGACAAAACAACAAGAGCAAAGGAATTGAAAGAGGCATCTTGGTCGTCCAGACAGATGGCAGAGGAGACAGGAGTGTCTGTCTCTCAGAACGATAAAGTCCAGATAGAGAGAGAGAGAGAAGCCCAGTAGGAGTCAGAGCCAGCACAGATAACACTGACTACTGAACAGATGGCTACTCACCCCTCCGAATACACCTGTCCTGTCCTGTCCTCCTCACACAGATACAGGAAGTGGAAGGCTTTTAAGGTGTCACGCAACGCAAGGCATAAAAATGGATGGGCACCAACATAAATGTCTGTCGACCGGCTGACAGGTTGCCAGGGACACTGCAGGTTGGACAAGGTCCTTGAAGGTTAAAGACTGACTGGATGTGAATGGGTGTGACTTGGTGTTCTACAGGAGTAAATTCAAGATTGGTATAGCGGCGAAGTATGTAAATCCAATCCATTAGTATGTGTGTGAATGTTGTTGCTATTGAGTGACTCGGTGGACCCATGAAATAGAAATGAGTGGGAGTTGACACATGAAGCCAATAGTTGAAGGCAACTCGGGATACGACGCAATGAGAAAAGACGTGTGTGCGCACGTGTATGTGATGCCTCAAATCAGTATTTAAAAAAGAGCATCAGTATCTCTGAGAAAAGCTGTCATACAGCTCTCTCTCTCTCTCACTCACTCACTCACTCACTCACTCACTCACACACACACACACACACACACACACACACACACACACACACACACACACACACACACACACACACACACACACACACACACTTTGTACAAGGATAAGACAGAGTTAGCCTATATATAATTTAGTCTTTGTGCTCTGGGTAAAGGCTATGCTTGAACTCCTTTGAGGTGGACCCAGTGTTGTGGTAAACCCTAACAGACAGATGTGAAGCTTCCAGCCCCTTTGACCTCTGCTATATAGTCCCCAGGGAAACAACAACACACAAACAACACACACACTGTAATTAACTAGCTGAACAGACGCCTGCTTATTCAACATCAGCCCTGAAAACTAAATCAGGACTCAAAAATAACCTTTTTCCTCCGATTTTGGTCCAAAGCTTTTACCCACGACAAGAAGAAATCAACTGAGAGGGCAGGGCCCGTTCCTTACTCTACATTAGCAGGTGATATCGAATGAGAACATTCTCCAAACCGAAGTCAAAGACAAGCAGGGGATTGATCTTGATATTCTACCCTGCTGCTATGTGAATATCATGTGCCTCGCTGCAAATGGATAAGCTCCATAGAAATGAGCTATGTGTTAACAGCAGAGGGAGAGAGAGAGAGAGAGAGACAGTGTAATAAAGACAGACAGAGAGAGAGAGAGAGAGAGAGAGAGAGAGAGAGAGAGAGAGAGAGAGAGAGAGAGAGAGAGAGAGATAATTAACAAGACAGAGGAGGAGAGGGACTGCATGACAAAAAGAGAGCTAAACTGAGACAGAAACACAACTACACCATAGAACTACTGTAGCTGTAACAAGACCTAGTTTGCTTGTGTATATTTTTCGCAAGCTAGTCCAGGAGATCTGTTATATTCTAAGTGCCAAGATTCCAATCTGGAAATGTGTATGTTCGGCGAAAAAAAATATGACTACCCATTGTTACAAAACTCTGGGTTTTGCTAAACCATACCCCATGATGCCTCACAAATATACAACTAGGGATGGAAGCAGAGGAAGCATCATCTGTGAGAGAATCTAAAAACAAAAAAAGGATACCAGATATATAATGTAGCAGCGATTCACATTACTCATGTTTCGTGAGAGAGAGAGAGAGAGAGACTGTAGCCATTCTGGATGAATACCATTGTATATAGTCCGACCCCCGGGGACCATAACACACTGAGACACAAAAAAGGAGCAAAGACAGAAACTGCTAATTTTATGTAAACAATAAATCATCATTCTCTCATTAAAACAACAGAGGCAAAGCAGAGAATATTCACAGATGGAACAGAATAGGTTGAAAAATACATTTGAATCCCTCTCTCCATTCCTCGTGAGGACGAGAGATGTTGATTTATTGGAGTATCACCCAATGCAGTTCTGGTCCAGCTCCAACCCTCCCTTCAGCCCCACAGAGTACAGGGTTTATGGGCAGGCAACAGACCAGATGTCAGCCAAACCCAGGGACAAATGTGTCCTGTGTAAATCTGCAGAGCCGCAATTACACGTTCCTCATCGGATATGAGGAACATGGATTCAAGAAGTATTGACTCTGTGGAAACAGATGATATACATCTCCTAATGTACAATCATTTATATAGCTTTTCCCATCCACTCTTCTACTGTACTGCTACCGCCCAAAAGGGACCAGAAGTCATGACGACGGAACAAGACGTGGCTGTTGGCTGACTTCATGCAGTAAAAGCTTCTAATATAACAGATGCAAAGTATATGAACAAACTAAGAAAAGAGGGTTCCTCAAGGGTTCTTTGGGAAGGGTAATGGTTCTAAGTGGAACCGTAATGATTTTGAGGCCTTCAATGGTTCTTTGCAGTTCAGAAAAAGTTAGTGATAGTGATTAGTGATAACTAAAATGTAGGTGGCAGAGGCTCATTTGAATATTTTATTTGTGCTACCGTGAGTTCCAGTGTCATTCCAGTTTATGTAATATGTTGTGTCATTATGGCCAGTGACGGTGTCTTGTGAAAGACTTGTGTTTCATTTAGAACCATAGCAGGGGTACAGTGTGCACAGTATGGGTGAGGCTGGGTAGTTCCAATAGAATGCATGGCCTTTTGGGTTAGAGAGACGAGGTGTGTCTGAACTTTTGTACGTAAATTTGATATTTCCATTATGAGAGAGAGAGAGAGAGAGAGAGAGAGATGTTGAAATCATTTACATAAGTATTCAGATCCTTTACTCAGTACTTTGTTGAAGCACCTTTGGCAGCAATTACAGCATCAACTCATTTTCAGGACTCTCCAGAGATGTTCGATCGGGTTCAAGTTTGAGCTCTGGCTGAGCTCCAGGAGGTCCTGAGCGCTCTGGAGCAGGTTTTCATCAAGGATCTCTTTGTACTTTGCTCCTTTCATCTTTGCCTCGATCCTGACTAGTCTCCTGGTCCCTGCCGCTAAACAAATTGCCCACATCTTGATGCTGCCACCACCATGCTTCACCATAGGGTTGTTGCCAGGTTTCCTCCAGACGTGACACTTGGCATTCAGGACAAAGAGTTCGATCTTGGTTTCATCAGACCACAGAATCTTGTTACTCATGATCTGAGATTCTTTATGTGGCTTCTGGAAGGTTCTCCCATCTCCACAGAGGAACTCTGGAGCTCTGTCAGAGTGACCACCGGGTTCTTGGTCACCTCCCTGACTATGGCCCTTCTCCCCCGATTGCTCAGTTTGGCCGTGCTTCCAAACTTCTTCCATTTAAGTATTATGGAGGACACTGTGTTCTTGGGGACCTTCAATGCTGCAGACAGTTTTTGGTACACTTCCCCAGATCTGTGCCTCGACACAATCCTGTCTCGGAGCTCTACAGACAATTCTGAATAATTATGTAAATAAGGTATTTCTGTTTTTTGGGGGGGTTTTGCAAAAATGTCTTACATCTTGTTTTCACTTTGTCAATATGGGTTATTGTGTGTAGATTGCTGAGTTTTTTTATTTTTTTAAATACATTTTCGAATAACTAAACAACTAAACTAAACAACTAAACCAAACAAAATGTGGAAAAAGTCAAGGGGTCTGAATCCATTTCGAAGACACTGTATATAGAAATATGTGTGTATCAGCTACAGTATACATTTAGCAAGACAAAAGAGTGGGAGGAGATGGACACACACACAATATATATATACAACTCTTATTTTCTATTTTTGTATTTGATTTAATGTCATATCTGATGTTGTTGTTGCCTATTAATGTTTTATATGTGGACCCCAGGAAGAGTAGCTGCTGCATGTGCAGTAGCTAATGGGGATCCTAATCAACTAAACTAAACTAAACACGCGCGCACATACACACACACACACACACACACACATTGCAACTTCTAGAAGTGACATATCCCTAGTGTGTGTTAAATGGAAGGTAAATGGAGGAGAATGAATCACAACAGGACAGTCTACAGTGATGCATACTAATCAGTATTTAACCCACGGGGAAACACAGGGCCTAGCTAATAACATCCATCTTGAGGAGGTGTGTGTGTGTGTGTGTGTGAGTGTCCTCCGTGGGTGTATGTAGATGGCTGGGTCATGATTTCCACCCCACGCTCTAAGCCAGGTAGACGGCAACATCGCTGTTTTTCTGTGCATTTTCTATTTCCTTTACCCCAATTTTCTTGACACCAAACAAAGATGTACACCGATAATAATGTATATAACTTGGCAGAGGTACAGTGTGCGCAGTATGGGGGAGGCTGGGTAGTTCCAATAGAACGCAAGGCCTTTTGGGTTAGAGAGGGAAACTGTCGGATGTTATAGCGAGTGCAGCAAAATGCTTGTGTTACTGTGTGTGTGTGCGCGTGTGTGTGCGTGAGCACATGTGTGCGTGCGTGTGTGTGTGAGAGAGAGGAGAGAGGGACCGTACTTGCGTTCTAAACCATAAGCATTTTGGGTACGCGAAAATAGAAGGCTTTATAGCATGTGACATTTCAAAAATGTTGCATACTTTCAATGCCATTAGTACCCAGCATGTAGTACTAGGCAGGGCAGATATCGGCCACGGCCACGGCCAGCATGTAGTACTAGGCAGGGCAGATATCGGCCACGGCCACAGCCACGGCCAGCATGTAGTACTTTGCAGGGCAGATATCGGCCACGGCCACGGCCAGCATGTAGTACTAGGCAGGGCAGATATCGGCCACGGCCACAGCCACGGCCAGCATGTAGTACTAGGCAGGGCAGATATCGGCCACGGCCACGGCCAGCATGTAGTACTAGGCAGGGCAGATATTGGCCACGGCCACAGCCACGGCCAGCATGTAGTACTAGGCAGGGCAGATATCGGCCACGGCCACGGCCAGCATGTAGTACTAGGCAGGGCAGATATCGGCCACGGCCACAGCCAGCATGTAGTACTAGGCAGGGCAGATATCGGCCACGGCCACAGCCACGGCCAGCATGTAGTACTAGGCAGGGCAGATATCGGCCATGGCCACGGCCAGCATGTAGTACTAGGCAGGGCAGATATCGGCCACGGCCACAGCTACGGCCAGCATGTAGTACTAGGCAGGGCAGATATCGGCCACGGCCACGGCCAGCATGTAGTACTAGGCAGGGCAGATATCGGCCACGGCCACAGCCAGCATGTAGTACTAGGCAGGGCAGATATCGGCCATGGCCACAGCCACGGCCAGCATGTAGTACTAGGCAGGGCAGATATCGGCCATGGCCACGGCCAGCATGTAGTACTAGGCAGGGCAGATATCGGCCATGGCCACGGCCAGCATGTAGTACTAGGCAGGGCAGATATCGGCCACGGCCACAGCCACGGCCAGCATGTAGTACTAGGCAGGGCAGATATCGGCCACGGCCACGGCCAGCATGTAGTACTAGGCAGGGCAGATATCGGCCACGGCCACGGCCAGCATGTAGTACTAGGCAGGGCAGATATCGGCCACGGCCACGGCCAGCATGTAGTACTAGGCAGGGCAGATATCGGCCACGGCCAGCATGTAGTACTAGGCAGGGCAGATATCGGCCACGGCCACAGCCACGGCCAGCATGTAGTACTAGGCAGGGCAGATATCGGCCACGGCCACGGCCAGCATGTAGTACTAGGCAGGGCAGATATCGGCCACGGCCACAGGGAGAAAAAGAGGTAAAGAGGGAATGAGGAAGGAAAGCAGAGGAGATGTATGTATCATTGTTGACTCAGCAGAAGGAGTCTGGTCAGTGTATGGAGGGATGGTGATTGGTGGATAAGGGGTTGGATAGAGGTATATGGATACGCTTTATAAGGGTCAGAGGTTAGATGGAGTTGGATCGATAAGATTAAGGGTTATATAGATATAGAAAGTGTTGTACTGTACCTTTGGGCTGGCCGCGACCCAACGTGACGAACCCGGAAGAGATGAAAGTATGAAGGTCGTGACCCCCACTGCTGCGGATGCTCTCCTTTCCGTATTGGAGACCTGCAAGAGCCAATCACAGAGTCAGAAACCTGGTGTAAATCTATAGGGACATCGAGGAGGAGTCTGCCAAAGACTGCTTACTTGCAAAGTTTCTCTTTTTGATCACCTAAGAACAGCAGACACTTCCGATTACTTTGATTCTCACTATCACTGTTGCTATCAGAACCCCTTGATCATTCTCTTTTTAAACTAGAAAATGGAAGAAAACTAGTCTAAATAAATAAATAAATAACCATGCTAATAAAAATCCATAGGAAAGACCACTGTGAACCCAATCATGCTTCACTTACCAGAGGTTGCCATAGCTGCAGATATCATGTCTTAGGCTTACTGTACGTCTCGCCTGTATTATCCTCCCATTCTATTACCATGGTAATTGTGTTGTGAGCAGTCTCACACACACACACACACACACACACACACACAATATCATACTCAATCCTTCCTGTCTAACCTTTATCATGGTTGGGCTATGTTTCTGACCCTAGATGACAACCTGTGAATCCAAAGGACCTGTTCAAAGCCAATCCCAATCCCCTTCTCCTGATTCTTTCCCCAACGTATTAAGGTGAGATAGCGTGAAGCACCGCCACGGAAAAGGCTATGCATTACGAATGGATTGTCCTTGATAAAAGGATACGTGACTTTCACCTCCAATGAGCACCTATGCACCTATGCACCTATGCACCTATGCATGTGACAGATGTAGGAGATAGAGAGGTACCTTTTGACACGTGATAACTTTTTTTGTACCTTCTCGAGTTCCCGGCTCTATATAGCAGAAGAATGTTAATAATCAGATAATTTCATTATGGAATGAGAGGGAGAGATGTGATGTTGTGTAGCTCGGAGAGACTGGCAAGGTTATTCAACTCCAAGGGCGATTAAGCTTTACCACAGTGAGACAGGCGGGGGTAATTGACATGGTGTAGTGGTTTTACAGCGTTGTCAGTTCCCTATCTACTGTGTAGGGGACATGGTGGCATGCATGTCATCTGTATCGTGTACTGTATGTACTTTCTCTCTCTCTCTCTCTCTCTCTCAACCTCTCATGCACTGTAAGCGCTCAGCCTTTGTAACAACCAATCTACCAATGCTGTACTGTGCAATACTTATTCTTCATGTCAGAATTGTTGCTTCTAATTAACAAGAAGTAACTGTACGATGCTACACTTAAAGGTCTTCATAAAAGGAATTACACCCTCGCACCTGCCTCGCCACCCACATACCTCTCACATACACACATGACCACGCACGCACGCACGACCACACGCACACGCGCATGAGCACATGCAAGCTCTGACACACAACACGGGTGCACACAGGAAGTGGTTTATACAAACCATGTTGACACAGTCAGCATAGAAATACCCCTCTTTAAATGGAGGAGATGATTACCAAGCCCACAGGGAGGGAGAGCGGGAGGGAGGTCAGTGAGGAGATGTAATAGCCGTGCAGTTCTGGGATTAATTGTTGGAAGATTAGAAAAACAAAAAATGTAGAGAGAAAAAAAGTGCAGACTGAATCTGATTATGAAAAGTGCCAATCGGCGAACTATATCTTAATTAAACTAATGAAATCATAGTTTAGTAATCCAGGCAAAACTCATGCATGCTGTGCTGCCAATCTCTCCGAGGCAATAGACACACACAAACACACACATACGCAGAGAGTGAGACTAACACCCATACTCGTGCAGAAATACACACACAATCTCACAAATACCCAAATACACACACGCATACACACAAACGCGCACACACACACACACACACACACAGCACTAAAGGGCTGTGGGAAATGTCCAAAAGTCATATCAAAACAAGGTTACGTAAAAAGCGAGAAGATTAAATGGTTGTCATTTGTATATAGTCACCATTAGCTGTTTGTGCATCAGAGTCATCGTTGCACTTTGAATGTCAGAGATACTGTGGTTGTTGTTGAGTCAAAAATAGGACGTTAGGATATGGATCCTGGAGTATAAACAGATATTCTGCACAACTACAATAAACATAACTTCCTCTATTCATTATGGACTTAATTCACCTTTTTTTTATAGCAACAACCAACATACAGTAACAAAATCTGTGTTTGCAGTGTAATGTTAATGTTTTTCCCCCATGAGAGCTACACGGGTCCAAAAAGAATTATTCATTCATTTTCTCTCGCTTAGTTTCTTTACTTCAAACCCAGAAGTACGTTTAACGTCAAATCCACTCAAGCCCTCTAAACTGAACAACTGTCAAGGACTTTTCCTTGTTGTGGCTGCAGGGTGTGTGATGTTAACTCTCAGACCTAAAAACAGGTTTCCAAGCTTACAACTCAAGCAGAGTGGATGACAATATAAATAGCATGGTATCCTATTCTGCTGTCTGCACAGTTTGCTCCGGGATCTGTTTTTAAAAATGCCCGGACGGCGGGACAGGTTTTCTAGCAATTTACTAAGGATACCTGTGACATACCCGGCCTGCATTTTTAGGAATGCATCTAAAGCTATGCTAAGAAAATCATCTGTTTTTTTGGGGCAAAGTGGGTTTTCTTGTTGTGATGTGGAAAACCACGGCATTCCATTTTAGGATCAGAGGGGGATGTCATTTCATCTCTTGGCTCAGTTGGAGAGGGTCCTCTTAGGCTTCTCCACACCTTAGGCTTTAGCTATACCTGGTTACCGAGGACTCTGGGACATTCTGATTTAAGAGACCTGAGGGGCTTGTCTTGGAAGGCTGCGACGTGTGTGCAGGGTTTCTTTAATTTATTCATTTATTTGTGTCTTTCTTTCATTCGGTTTCTTCCTTTCTCTCCGTTCTCCATGTTCTGTCTATCTAACTGTGTCATCCTCAGCGGGGACATCTCTCATAGAAAGAAATCCTCTAGTCAGGAGCACAACAGTACGGTATTATACTGGAGTCGCATTTTGCCACACATGAATATGCAATTTCACTGCGAGTGAGTGGTTTCTATCTCTCTCTCTCCCTGTGCTGCTGTACCACCGATCCTGATCCCGTTAGAATGGCAACTCCCAATTTATACCCACACATTACCCATGTCATCTCTTCTGCCTGTCACTGCCTTTCATGTCCAAGACCACAGGACTTCCTGGTCCACAGTGTAGGGCGAGCTGGGCTGGGATGGGATAAGCTAGCCTACATGATGAGCTATGTTCACTTGCTAACACTAACAACGATTGTGTGCAGGAAGGCAGGCAGACAGAGACACAACACGACAGTCAGACAGAAAGGCACAGAGAGAACGAGATGCTTGACCTCCGCTGAGTATGACTTCCCACAAGGTCATCCAGTTGGGTGGGTGCTTTCCCCCTGTGCCTTGCACGGCTCGGTGGGCATTAGGACCAGATTGATACAGTGAGTCAGGGGGACAGACAGGGCCGCTGCCTGGGAGCAGACTGGGGTCTTACTGTGTATCTCTCAAACACCTTTCTCTTTTAGTCTTTCTCTCCCTCTCGCTCAACTCAGACCTGCCTCACATTCACAGTAAACATGAGACCTGTTTGTGGTTGCAGGACTGTATGTCTTCAGAGATCCCAGAACCGAGATGTCAGTGTTGTTCTGTTCCCACTTCCCATGCGTGTGGTTGAATCCCATTCCCATGCGTGCCGACGCGGTCACGGTCTCGCTGCGGTCTGTGTTTCAGGGTGTCATCCTTGGCTGACTCACCCGCTGAACCACTCAGCGTCCACCGTTTCCACCCTGCCACAGACGGCCCGGCCCTGTTCCCTCACCAGCCACAATGATCTACACTAACAGGGCCTCTGTCTGTCTTTCTTCCTCTCTCTCTACTGTCTCTATCCCTCTCTTCCTCTGTCTACTGTCTCTATCCCTCTCTTCCTCTGTCTACTGTCTCTATCCCTCTCTTTCTCCCTCTACTGTCTCTATCCCTCTCTTTCTCCCTCTACTGTCTCTATCCCTCTCTTCCTCTCTCTACTGTCTCTATCCCTCTCTTCCTCTCTCTACTGTCTCTCTTCCTCTCTCTACTGTCTCTCTCCCTCTTTCTCTCTCTACTGTCTCTCTCCCTCTCTTTCTCTCTCTCCCTCTTGTTCCCACTCTTGCACAAATCGGATGATTATGGGATGTTAACACAGGAGATTACACCATTGACAGGGAGCGCAGCATGCCGTAGACACACAATGTGTGCACTCGTCCACAAAGAATGAGAGTCCACTGACACATATAAGTTCAGTAACAGTCTCATGCAGATGATTAAGCAGGTCAAAGTCATGAAGGATAATGATGATGCACCAACACATTCACACACTTTACACAGTATTCTCATACCACTTCACCAAATTTGTCTTTGATGATATGTACCCAAAACAGTAGAATATATGTACCAAATTATAAAGGTAACGTACCGTGGTTGGACTTGGACTGGTGGACAGGGGTGTAGTGGTTCTTGGAGGAGGTTTGTTGAGGAGTGTTGTCTTTGGGAGAGCCATTCATCGCTGCAAAGTTCTCACAGTCATACTGAGATATGGGAATGGGCCCCTGTTGCCTCAGGATGTCTGCAAGGGCCCTGGGGACACACAGAGAGAGAACTTTGAATATTTTGGGCACCAACTGTTACTGTTACTACTATTTAGCTAACTTCTCCAAGCAGCTACACTAAACTCCAAGGTGAGTGAGTGTTCTTGGCACTGGAAGGTTACAGAGAACCCTTAATAAAACAGTAGAAACAGACACAGAGTTGTGTTTATGAGAAGCCGATCTAATTAGGTTGAACGGTAGTGTTTTTCAGGCCGACGCCAGGTGTGTAGGGAGGTATGGTACCCTCGGGGACGAGGAGGAGAGGGAAGAGAGGGAATAGGTGCGTATGGAGGTATGGTACCCTCGGGGACGAGGAGGAGAGGGAAGAGAAGGAATAGGTGCGTATGGAGGTATGGTACCCTCTGGGACGAGGAGGAGAGGGAAGAGAGGGAATAGGTGCGTATGGAGGTATGGTACCCTCTGGGACGAGGAGGAGAGGGAAGAGAGAGAATAGGTGCGTATGGAGGTATGGTACCCTCGGGGACGAGGAGGAGAGGGAAGAGAGGGAATAGGTGCGTATGGAGGTATGGTACCCTCGGGGACGAGGAGGAGAGGGAAGAGAGGGAATAGGTGCGTATGGAGGTATGGTACCCTCGGGGACGAGGAGGAGAGGGAAGAGAGGGAATAGGTGCGTATGGAGGTATAGTACCCTCGGGGACGAGGAGGAGAGGGTAGAGAGGGAATAGGTGCGTATGGAGGTATGGTACCCTCGGGGACGAGGAGGAGAGGGAAGAGAGGGAATAGGTGCGTATGGAGGTATGGTACCCTCGGGGACGAGGAGGAGAGGGAAGAGAGGGAATAGGTGCGTATGGAGGTATGGTACCCTCGGGGACGAGGAGGAGAGGGAAGAGAGGGAATAGGTGCGTATGGAGGTATGGTACCCTCGGGGACGAGGAAGAGAGGGAAGAGAGGGAATAGAAAAACTCAACAGCCTCATGAAAGAAAATAACAACAATATTCCATTTCTTTCTGGCAGCACTTCAGAAGAGGAGGAAATCAAATGATGTTTGCATTGCTGCGGTTGCTCCAACCCTTGTGCGTGACAAATATCTCTACAGCATAACCGTTGCTGCTCTATAAATATTGTTCCTGTGTTTTAGTTATTTCACACCTGTGTTTTTCAGTTAGGTACTTTAACATTGGATGTGCTGTTGTGCAGATGTGTTAAGCAATTATTATTATTATTTTTAAATTTAACCTTTACTTAACTTGGCAAGTCAGTTAAGAAAAAAATGATTAGTTACAATGACTTTCGACCCCGGCCGATGCTGGGCCTACCCCGGCCGACGCTGGGCCGACGCTGGGCCGACGCTGGGCCGATGCTGGGCCGACCCCGGCCGACGCTGGGCCTACCCCGGCCGACGCTGGGCCGACCCCGGCCGACGCTGGGCCGACCCCGGCCGATGCTGGGCCTACCCTGGCCGACGCTGGGCCTATTGTGTGCCGCCCTATGGGACTCCCAATCACAGCCGGATGTGGTGCAGCCTGGATTCAAACCAGGGACTGCAGTGACGCCTCTTGCACTGAGATGCAGTGCGTCAGACCGCTGCGCCACTCGGGAGCCCATTATAATGATAACTTTGACCTTAACGTGATACATTATTCACTGTCTCGAGCTTAGTCCTGGGTTGAGTCATGCATGTATGAAAGGACCATGCGTCATAGAGGGAGAGTACAATGTTTGTCAGCGGTCGCTCATCGATGTCTTCTCTCCAACATGTGTTGTCCACTCGTCTGTGGTAACTGTAATGTGGCAAAGCCCAAAGGGAGCCGGGAAACAGCTGAGAAGACACACGGAAGCTTACACACATAACTACAAACAGCTACTTGGTGGAAATCTCCAACATAATGCTGATTAACCCTTGTCAGTTCACCACTGCAGGCTATGAATCCACACACCGCCACCACCGAGAAAGTGTTGGTATGATAGGTGGTATGGAAGTGGGGGGGGGGGGGGGGGCTTGAATAGAAGTTATATTTAAAATGTTATTGTCTATAACAGTCAACTGATAACAAACTGGTTTGACTTGACAAAGGCCTTGACATTTTTATTTATTTATTACATTTGACCCCTTTTCCTCCCCAATTTCAAGGTATCCAATTGTTTTAGTAGCTACTATCTTGTCTCATCTCTACAACTCCCGTACGGGCTCGGGAGAGACAAAGTTTAGAAGTCATGCGTCCTCCGATACACAACCCAACCAAGCCGCACTGCTTCTTAACACAGCGCACATCCAACCTGGAAGCCAGCCGCACCAATGTATCAGAGGAAACACAGTGCACCTGGCAACCTTGGTTAGCGTGCACTGTGCCCGGCCCGCCACAGGAGTCACTGGTGCGCGATGAGACAAGGATATCCCTACCGGCCAAACCCTCCCTAACCCGGACGATGCTAGGCCAAGTGTGCGTCGCCCCACGGAACTCCCGGTCGCAGCCGGTTGCGACAGAGCCTTGGCGTGAACCCAGGGTCTCTGGTGGCACAGCCTGCGCTGCAGTACAGCGCCCTTAGCCACTGCGACACCCGGGAGGTCCGGCCTTGACATTTTACGAGTATTTTTACGAGGGAAATGTGCATAGACATTGCTGTGTGTCTGGATTTATCCGTTTACATTTTAAGGGATGATGCATCATCAGTGCTCTCCGTATTATTACATTGGGTTTATGAGGCAGAAACCAGATTCATCACAACACCTGCAATGAAACATGCTCAAAAGAGACATCAAATATGCATCAGTAGGATCAGTAGGATCATTCCCTCACCCACACACCTGATTTGCCAGCCAACAAGTCTGCCTATCCAAATCATGTAGATGTTTCACTTTTAACACCTCTGCAAAAAAAATGTAGCTACTAAAACAATTGGATACCATGAAGGGTAGCCTAGTGGTTAGAGCATTGGACTAGTAACCGAAAGGTTGCAAGTTCGAATCCCCGAGCTGACAAGGTACAAATCTGTCGTACTGCCCCTGAACAGGCAGTTAACCCACTGTTCCTAGGCCGTCATTGAAAATAAGATTTTTTTTCTTAACTGGCTTGCCTAGTAAAATAAAGGTAAAATAAAAAAATAAAAAATGTGGCTTTCATGTGTACACTACTGTATTAATGGCAACCTCAATTCTGTATAATCCAATAGAATATAATTTGGGAAAAAATATGCAGCATTTGAACTATGAGTGGGTGATAGGGTCATTTTTATAAGCAGTGTCAGACTGTATTGGCAGGACATATCTCTGTTTAAACCTGTTTAAAAGTCCGAGGTTTTTTCATATAAAAGAGTTTCATTCCAAAATGCAATATATCCATTTTCAACAATCGCAAATCATTTGCTGTTCAATTATGGATTGGTTGAATGCTTATTGCCTGAGTGACAAAGCTCACTGTTTACAGCCTCCGTAGGTTTGCAGTGTTTCCCATGGCTGGGGTTCGGATCAAAGAACCCTACAAAGGAGTTCTTTATAGAACGTTTAGGGGTGCCACATATGGAGCAAGCAGAACCAGAGCCATATATAGTGGGGTCTGAAAGGATTGACTCTATTGACTCTACAAACATGAGCAATGACTGTTTAAAACAAATATTCAAATACTGAGCTATATTGTGTGCTCAAAAAAATTGGGATATTTTAATATTTTATACTAATACAATCCCCCGGAGAAACAGATTTGGTTTTTCTTAAAAAGGTATGGGTCAAAATAAAGAAAGTAGTCCAAAATGTAGGTTTTGGTCCCATATTCCTAGTATGCAATGACTACATCAAGCTTGTGTTTCCTGTTCGTTTGGGTTGTGTTTCAAATTCTTTAGTGCCCAATAGAAATGAATGGCAATTATTATAAAGGAATGGTAATTAAGTATTATACGTTATCATAGTAGCATCCACATGAATGTAGAAGTGTTTAGAAACATATTATATTCTTATTTACAATAAAAGTGACTCCAAAATGACACAATACATAATTTACCATTAATTTCTATTG
The DNA here is from genome assembly GCF_002021735.2 of Oncorhynchus kisutch. Taxonomy (NCBI): domain Eukaryota; kingdom Metazoa; phylum Chordata; class Actinopteri; order Salmoniformes; family Salmonidae; genus Oncorhynchus; species Oncorhynchus kisutch. Next base: position 18,452,637 of record NC_034198.2, on the reverse strand, counting down.
GGCACAAATCTAATCTTAAGCACATCTAAATCACATCTAAAGTTAACGTTTGAAAAGTATGAGAACAGCCACAATTCATACACATAGAATGGGACCCATTCATGTCAGATATAACAACTGACACGTGACACCTCACAGTAGGCTGAACTATGACCTCTGACCCTTAATTGCCATGGAGTAATATAGTCAGTCTACTGTACATCTGTTCCAGGTGCGGCTAGTGTTCTTAGTTCAAGGGTTAGACCTCTTGGTATACTGTCTTAGACAACTGGGGGTTGTGGATACGCCCCATTTTAGCTCGGCCATGTTATACGGAAAACTGAAGATTTCAATTGACAGATTGATAATCCATAATATATTTTATACTGCATGCGAACATGATTTTATTACAGAATAATATGTTTAACGACATTGACATTTTTGTCTCAAGACATTATAGACCAGATCATGTTGCGGCACACATACGAGCGGGCTTTGCACCCAAGCAGGCATTCATTAATTCAGTCATTCTGACTTACCTATGGATATTCATTTCCTGAGGAGGCTCTGTGGCTTTGTCGTAGGCAACTTTAGCCGAAACTCCCACCACTAAAATAAATGCTATGATCCCACAGGTGATGTACACCGCAGTGTTCGTCTGGTCCATGCTCGGGTCAAAAGGCTGTCCCGTAGAGGCTGGCGACGGGGGGGGCGTTTTCACCCAGTCCGGCGTGTTGTAGTTTTTACAACTTGACTGATCCACTCGTTTTTCTTTTTCCTGGCAGCAGAACCGCAGGAAGCAGGACCCGCAGCAGTAGCGGTGAACCGTGTTGTTACACGCAAACTCTCTATCAAATTGTCCGCTCACGTCGTAGTAACCTGTGCACATATCGTAGTCCTTGGTCGTGTTCTTCTGCGGCGCAGCGGTGGGGACCGCCGCGGTGATGTTGGCTTCTTTTGCCTTGGGAGTCCTCTTGGTCTCCGTCTTCACTTTCTTGCCTCCCGTGGCGGCGCAGAAAACGCTCAGGGGATCCAGGTATATGAGGAGCAGCAAAAGGTGCCGTATCCCCATGGTGTGTCTAACCTGTCAATTCACTTCTGACGCGACGCTTGTGTTCTTTTCTGACTTGGTACTTATTGTGAATGTGATAGGGCTCTTAGTCTGTCAAGGCTGTCGCAACCCTGGCATCCGCCACTCGCGTTGGTCCCCTCAGTATCGATACTGTTACCATACTGGGTAGAAGAGTGAGTTAAGTTTATCATTAATAGCAGAGCTTCTGCAACCCATTGCGCTCTGATAGGAGAGTCGAGAACCGAGGACTCTGTGCTTTCCGCCGGGTTGGAGGTTCTGAAATCGGTCGGGTGTCGCTGTCCAATGTCCTGATTTCTATGGCGCGCCTTAGGTCGAGCTGTCTTTAAACAGTAGGGTTTGTGCGCACATCTTGCTGTGGTGAAAGTTGCGCTGTAGAAGAAACAAGCAAAACGCTTAATTAGCCATTATCCGCACGCCAAGGGTGGCGCATTAAGTCTACCAACTATTCAGCCACGCGATGGAAAACACTCATTTATTCCGATAAACGTTTTTTTTTTGTGATAAACCTTTCGTGAAGTATTTGACATTCAGGGCTTCTGGGCTTATCATATTGGCTGCATGCAGTCAATACGTGCTTGTTTAAATCCCTAAGCAAGCAGTGTCAATGCGCAGATGTTGCAACTGGAAATATCCAAATGCATACAATTCTAACAGAGTAGAACCAATATGTACAAAACTGTTTTAATTGCAGCCAAATATTAGTTTTTACTCGGTAAAATATCGCCAACGAAAAGCCTATTTCAATATATTAGACTGCTTAAAAGTAAGGTATTTCATTTTACCTTACAGGAAAAAGCACAACGCAATGTAATGTAGATATCTGCATATGAAGCTGAGGCACAAGCAATAGGTCAAAGTTAAAGTTTTGGTGATAAAACCTACCTCTATCAAGATTGCCGTTGACTTGCTTGCTCTCTGTCTGGCGCGGAGAGAGTGAATAGAATATCAGAGCTCAGCAAGAGACCACTTTCCACTTCTCCCCTCCCTCCCCGTCTCTCTCTTTTTTCTCCTCCCTCCCTTCCTTCGTCTCCCTCTCAAGGCGTCCACATCCATAGGTTCGGTTTGCTTCTAGCAGAACCCAGCTAGGCGAAGCAACCATCTGTGCTCTCATACTCCCTAAAGACCTTTGCTTGAAAAACGAGAAATAAGCGGCAATATTACTGTGACTAGCTACCATAGTCACAACATAGCCAGAAACACGGGATAAATATTTTAATTTAGATGTCAGCGTTATTTGATTCTAATTAATTTTGGAGTAGAATTTCCTTTTAATAAGTCACCAGAACTGACCTTCTCACAGTCATTCATTATAGATTCTGTGAGTTTTGCCTATTAGTGACACACTGAGAAAACACGTAAGACTGTGTGTGTGTGTGTGTGTGTGTGTGTGTGTGTGTGTGTGTGTGTGTGTGTGTGTGTGTGTGTGTGTGTGTGTGTGTGTCAGAGAGAGATCCTCACATGCCTGCAACAGTTGACTGATCACAAAGCCAGGAAGCAGTTGCTTAGTAACCACTTTTTACTATTGCCATCCATCCTTGTTGTGATGAAAAATGTAAACCTCCCGATAGTAAAGAGCTCCTCTGGACTAGAGGGATGGATGTGCTCTGAGACATATGCACAGTCTCAGATGCAAACTGCACTGTACTGTATATCTATTTTATACATATAGTAAACAGCACAGACTGCTGCTAGAGCACAATGAGGTAATGGAATAGGCAAGCTGCTTATAACACCCCTCTGAAAGCACACGTTTCATGAATGGGCTATGTTTTCTCATTTCTTATTAATTAGCTTTTATTTTACCAGGTAAGTTGCCTAAGACAGAACACATTCTCATTTACAACAAAGATCTGGGGAAGATTTGTAGGGTACTGGAGAGGTTTGTCGAATGAGCCACTTGGAAACTGGTGAGAATGAAAAGCACAACTAAACCACATGTAAAGATAAGAAGTTAAATCAAGTCTGAATTGGCTTCAGTGCTCATGTAGTTTGAGGGGTGAATATGGCACATAGGGATGTGTGAAACTTACTTCTGACCTGCCATTTACACTAAAGGTGGCACTCGTTTAGCCACGCTTGCCTTGCCCTCATGTGGGTGCTAACAAGCTAGCAAGCAAGCTTATAAAGTGAATGGCTTCCGATGTTTCAATGTCGCTTCCTAGTGTAAATGGCCTGTCAGCCTGAAGTATCGTGCACCAGCGAAAAGCTAGTAAGATGCTTCAGGAGGGTGGTCAAGTGTGCTAGCAAGGCAGAGGTCCTGAGTTCGAGCCTTGGTGTGAACCGAATCAGGAGGAAGTGGTACTTGCTAAGCAAGCAGTGTCATGTTCTTTACACTCACATCTGTGTGCTGCTGTAAAGATCTGTTTTCTAAAGATTACAGTGAAATGCACCTCTCCCAGCTAGCACATTTGGTTCCTTGGAAGTTGTGGGAATGTACGTTTTTGGTTTCCATTTTGTTCTGGGAACGAAGCCATAAGTTTCCAAATCCCCAAAAAATGATTAAAAAAAATAAAAAAAATCTGAAAATGGAAATGAACATTCGCCTGTTCTGGGATTGTAAATTTTTAGGTTGCAGGGAGGTTCTGAGAACGTTTTACTATGGTTCCCTGACATGTTATTTTTAATCATACAAAGCTGTTAATTTTAGTCTATTTAAACAGACCACATTTCAATGGAAACAAGCACTCATTAAGATCAGTTGTTGCCAATTAGTGGGCGTGACCAACACACCTGAACATACTTAACAAGAGAGAGCGAATTTTGTTGATGCTGCAAAAAAAAAAATCTTTCAACTTTACAAATGTTTTCTTGTGTTTTTATGGAAAGTTTTCCTGAGAACATTGCTTTAAATAGAACCATGAAGAAACCTGTAGGAAATCTTATGCTGAAGTACTGAAATTTCTCCCTAAGAAACATACGGTCCTCAGAACGTTATGGGCTAGCTGGTTATCCTGCACAATTCCCAGAATGTTGTGGGGAGGTTGTTTGCAAAATACCGATAGGACAACCGACACACTCAACCAGCTCTAAGAAACACAAGGTTCTCAGAACCTTATATGCTAGCTGGGCTTTCAGTTGTATCTTATCAGTTCCTGCAATAAACTTGATTGAGGGACCCAGTTTCAACTGGTTTGGCTTAAATGTAACAGCAACTTTCCATGTGAGTGGTAACAGACAGGGATTGATAGCGGTGGGTTTTTGGTAAAGTTTTAGTCATTTGTCATCCTCTTTTGTGTCAGTTTATTCCCTGAGCAGAACATTCAGAGATCACCTCTTCTATTCTATTCTATTCTATTCTCACAATCATCCTCTCAATGCTCTCACTTTCAGAGGACTGTACAATCCAACCCAATCCATTTCCAAACGGCTTTTAAATATATCCCAGAAACATAATCCTCATCTCTCCCCACTCTGAGGCAATGGAGAATACATTACTAGTAAATACAGACATATCTGTGAGTGAGGCTTCATCTTCTGCTCAGATATGTTTTCCCTGTACAAGTCTGCAGTTACAGTGCTGACAAAGCAATGAAGCGCAGCCCCATCTGAGATCCAGAGAACCCCCCCTTCCATTCCTACTGTTCCATGTCGAGCAATCCTTTATGCATGCCATCACTCTCCTGCCATTACTACAACCCATTTTCTTTTGAAAACGCTGGTTCCCAAATTACGGTAAGAGCCCAGGCTGGTACAACTGAGGGCTTTTAAGAGGAACTGTCTGCTTGAATGTGGCTGTGTGTGTAACCACCGCGTCCTGCTGGAGAAAGTGCTTTGTCAAGGGCTTCAGATAATGCTCCAGTTGTGCCCTCTGGGCGCTAGGCAGAGAAAGGAACTGTTGGGGCTATGGGGTCGGAGAGTGGTTGCTTGGACCGAGTATTAAAACACACACAAAGTGGTATATCTATGCAGGACTCCTTCTTTATTCTCACATAAAGCAGGAGACCTGCGTTTCTACAGCGATTGTGATTTTATTGTATCGGCAGGTTAATGACGTTGGCATACGTACAATTAAACTGCTTGTCAAGCCGTTAGCTTTGATTTTCAGTACAATAGAATGTGATGATATAATACCCAGCTAGCACATAATGTTCTGAGAACCAAATGTTTCTTTAAGCTTGGTGAGAGAATGGTTGTCCTACAGTTACTTTGCATACAACCTTCCCACAACATTCTAGGAACGGTTCAGGATACCCAGCTAGCGCATAACTTCTGTTCTCAGAACATTTAAAAAAATCATCTGTTTTCCCAGTCAGGAAACATATGGCTTCGTTCCCACAACTTCAAAGGAACCAAACGTGCTAGCTGGGTATTGACAGTAAATGCATAATGGATTGCATTTGGAGTACATGGCACTTTTTCAATTGCTATAAGCACTTTTCGTGTAAGTTTGAGAGTGAGTGTGTGCGTGTGTGTGTGTGAGACTATTCCAAGGGGGAACGCATGCCCGCTGTCCGTCCTTTCCCAGGTGTTATCTGGCTAACTGGCTACAGCTGTAACCACTTACATTTCATTTACCCTCTTTGCACCTGATTAAATATGTGGATATACAGTACCAGTCAAAAGTTTGGAAACATCTACTCATTCTAGAGGTTTTCTAAACATTTGTCCATTGAAGAATAATAGTCAAGACATCAAAACTATTAAATGACACACATGGAATCATATAGTAACCAGAAAGGTGTTAAACAAATCAAAAGATATGTTATATTTTACATTCTTCAAAGTATCACACTCTTGGCATTCTCTCAACCAGCTTCATGAGGAATGCTTTTCCAACCGTCTTGAAGGAGTTCCCACATATGCTGAGCACTTGCTGGTGGCTTTTCCTTCACTCTGCGGCCCAACTCATCCCAAACCATCTCAAATGGGTTTAGGTTGGGGGATTGTGGAGGCCAGGTAATCTGATGCAGCACTCCATCACTCTCCTTCTTGGTCAAATTGCCCTTACACAGCCTGGAGGTGTCCTGTTGAAAAACAAATGATGGTCCCACTAAGCGCAAACCACATGGGATGGCTGAATGGTGTGGTAGCCATGCTGGCTAAGTGTGTCTTGAATTCTAAATAAATCCCTGACATTGTCAGCAGCAAAGCACCCCCACCATCACACCTCCTCCTCCATGCTTCACGATGGGAACCAACAAATGCGGAGATCATCCATTCACCTGCTCTGCATCTCACAAAGACACAGCGGTTAGAAGCAAAAATCTTGAATTTGGACTTATCAGACCAAAGGACAGATTTCCACCGGTCTAATGTCCATTGCTCGTGTTTCTTGGCCCAAGAAAGTCTCTTCTTCTTATTGGTGTCCTTTAGTACTGGTTTCTTTGCAGCAATTTGACCATGAAGGCCTGATTTCATATTCTCCTCTGAACAGCTGATGTTGAGATGGGTCTGTTACTTGAACTCTGTGAAACATTTATTTGGGCTGAATTCTGAGGTGCAGTTCACTCTAATGAACTTATCCTCTACAGCAGAAGTAACTCTAGGTCTTTCTTTCCTGTGGCGGTCCTCATGAGAGCCAGTTTCATCATAGCGCTTGATGGTTTTCGCGACTGCACTTTAAAACTTTAAAGTTCTTGACATTTTCCGGTTTGACTGACCTTCATGTCTTAAAGTAATGATGGACTGTCATTTCTCTTTGCTTATTTGAGCTGTTCTTGACATAATATGGACTTGGTCTTTTACCAAATAGGTCTATCCTCTGTATACCATCCCTACATTGTCACAACACAACTGATTGGCTCAAATGCACGAAGAAGAAATTCCAGAAATTAACTTTTAACAAGGCACACCTGTTAATTGAAATGCATTCCAGGTGACTACCTCATGAAGCTGGTTGAGAGAATGACAAGAGTGTGCAAAGCTGTCATCAAGGCAAAGGGTGGATGCTTAAAAGACTTAAAACACTGTTAAACATTGATTTTACTTATTCATTGTGTGATTTCAGAATCATCTTTACAGTGTCTCACCCCCTACATGGTTTTCCTTAGATGTTTCTCTCATTATTTGTGCGAATGCCACATCAGAACATATACATAGAGATATAACCTACTATAGAACACACACACATGCATCCTCTACATCAGTGAGGGGTAAACAGTAGCAGCTGGAAAAGCAGTCCTCAGGGAGACATAGACGTGATTTATGAGGAATTGCACCATTTCCAATAACCCACTTCAGTATATAGAGTGTGTGTGTGTGTGTGTGTGTGTGTGTGTGTGTGTGTGTGTGTGTGTGTGTGT
>NC_034198.2:18427823-18442823 GCF_002021735.2 Oncorhynchus kisutch | reverse complement strand
ACTGTGCGCCTTCCATAGTCTGTTCTGGACTTGGGGACTGTGAGGAGACCTCTGGTGGCATGTCTTGTGGGATACGCATGGGTGTTCGAGCTGTGTGCTAGTAGTTTAAATAGACAGCTTGGTGCATTTAACATGTCAACATATCAATACCTCTCACAAATACAAGTAGTGATGAAGTCAAGCTCTCCTCTACTTTGAGTCAGGAAAGATCAACATGTATATTATTAATGTTAGCTCTCCGTGTACATTGAAGGGCTAGCCGTGCTGCCCACAAGACTGGACAGTAGTCCAAGTGCAACAAAACTAGGGCTTGTAGGACCTGCCTTGTTGATAGAATTGTTAAGAAGGCAGAGCCGCGCTTTATTATGGACAGACCTCTCCCAATCTTAGCTACTGTTGCATAAATATGTTTTGACCATGACAGTTTATAATCCAGGGTTACTTCAAGCAGTTTAGACTCCTCAACTTGTGCAATTTACACATTATTCATCACAAGATTTAGTTGAAATTCAGGGTTTAGTGAATGATTTGTCCCAAATACAATTATTTTAGTTTTAAACATTTTTAGGACTAATTTATTTCTTGCCACCCATTCTGAAAGCGACTGCAGCTCTTTGTTAAGTGTTGTAGTGATTTTACCTGCTGTGGTAGCTGACGTGTGTTTAGTGTTGAGTCATCAGCATACACAGACAGTGGCAGGTCATTAGTAAAGATTGAAACAATTAAGGGGCCAAGACAGCTGCCCTGGGGAATGCCTGACTCTACCTGGATTATGTTGGAGAGGCTTCCATTAAAGAACACCCTCTGTGCTCTGTTAGACAGGTACACTACATGACCAAAAGTATGTGGACAACTGTTTGTCAAACATCTTGTTCCAAAATCATGGGCATTAATATGGAGTTGGTTCCTATAACAGCCTCCACTCTTCTGGGAAGGCTTTCCACTAGATGTTGGAACATTGCTGTGGTGGCTTTCTTCCATTCAGCCACAAAAGCATTAGTGAGGTCGGGCACAAATGTTGGGCGATTAGGCCTGACCCACAGTCAGAGTTGTTCGATGGGGTTGAGGTCAGGGCTCTGTGCAGGCCAGTCAAGTTCTTCCACACCAATCTCGACTAAACATTTCTGTATGGACCTCACTTTGTGCACGGGTGTATTGTCATGCTGAAACAAGAAAGGTCCTTCCACAAACCGTTGCCCAAAAGTTGGAAGCACAGAATCATCTAGAATGTCATTATATGATTTCCCTTCACTGGAACTACGGGGCCGAGCCTGAACCATGAAAAACAGCCCCAGATCATTATTCCTCCTCCAGCAAACTTTCCAGTTGGCTCTATATATTCGGGCAGGTAGCGTTTTCCTGGCATCCGCCAAACCCAGATTCTGTCTCCCCTCGTGTTCATTACACTGACAGCAACAGGTGTGGTTGAAATAGCAGAATGCACTAATTTGAAGGGTTGTCCACATACCTTTGTGTATATATAGTGTAACTCTCTATCCACAATATAGCAAGGGATGTAAAGCCATAACACATACATTTGTCCAGCAGCAGATTATAATCGATAATGTCAAAAGCTGCACTGAAGTCTAACAAAACATCTCCCAAAAACATTTAAATTATCTATTTCTCTCATTGTTTTCTCTCATTTTCTTGAATGCCCTTTCCTATAAGCTTGCTGAAAGTCAGTTGTTAATTTGTTTACTGTGAAGTAGCATTGTATCTGGTCAAACACCTTTTTTTCCAAAAGTTTACTAAGGGTTGGTAACAGGCTGATTGGTCAGCTGTCTGAGCCACTAAAGTATGCTTTGCTATCCTTGGGTAGCGGAATTACTTTTTCTTCCCTCCAGGCCTGAGGACACACTTTCCTGTAGGTTTAGATTGAAGATATGGCAAATAGGAGTGGCAATATCGTCCGCTATCAACCTCAGTATTTTTCCATCCAAGTTGTCAGACCCAGGTGGCTTGTCATTGTTGCTAGACAACAATCATTTTTCACCTCTTCCACACTCACTTTACAGAATTCAAAATTACATTGCTTGTTTTTCATAATTTGGTCAGTTATGCATGGATGTGAATGTTCATAATTTGTTGTTGGCATGTCATGCCTAAGTTTGCTAATCTTGCCAATGAAATAATCATTAAAGTAGTTGGCAATATCAGTGGGTTTTGTGATGAATGAGTCATCTGATTCATTGAATGATGGAACCGAGTTTGCCTTTTTGCCCAAAATGCTATTTAAGGCTCCAAAGCCTTTAACTATTATTCTTTATATAATTTATCTTTGTTTCATAGTACAGTTTCTTCTTTTTGTTCAATTTATACAACTAGCCACCTAGCAATTTTATGAAGTTGGCTTAGCCCAGAGGTTCCGAACCTCATAAATAGCTACCAAGAAGCCATTTCAGGCTATCAATGAAGTTAGAGTAGCTAGCTTGTCTAACTACACGTAAATGCCAAAATAAAGGAAACACAAACATAAAGTGTCTTAATAAGACATTGGGGCACCACGAGCCAGACCAGCTTCAATGCACCTTAGCATGGATTCTACAAGTGTCTGGAACTCTGTTGGAGGGATACAACACCGTTCTTCCACAAGAAATTCCATCATGTTGTGTTTTGTTGATGGTTGTGGAAATGATGTCTCAGGCGCTGCTCCAGAATTTCCCATAAGTGTTTCATTGGTCTGAGATCTGATGACTGAGACTGCCATGGCATATGGCTTACACATTTTCCATGCTCATCTAACCATTCAGTGACCAGTCATTCCCTGTGGATGGGAGCATTGTCATCCTATGGGTGCATAGCCATGGTAGCCAAAGTAATGGCCTGCCCAGCATTTTTATACATGACCCGAAGCATGATGGGATGTGAATTGCTTAATTAACTCAGGAGCAGTTGCTTTAAATATACTTTGTATCCTTCATTTACTCAAGTGTTTCCATTATTTTGGCAATTACCTGTATCTTAGCTGGCATGCCTGCTGGCAAGGTTGGTAGACTTTAGAAAAGCAAGCAATAACTAAATGTACTGAGTCAATCTTTGACCCAGATTTTAGCAGCTATGCAGAGAAGCATATGAAGTTACTTTAAATAAAAACAATAAGAAAGTCAGGAGGATACAGACAGCTCAAGAGGCATGCTTAGATATGCAGAAAAATATACATATTTTTTTCCCATAGAATAAGCATTCTGATTATGGCTCTAGATTACAGGAAAAAGCTGTTTCAGGTGTTTGAAAAATGCTCCAATCTGGTGAGAGTATGTAATAGAATATCATGAAACATTTACATGGATGCACAGGCATGTACACTTTGATACTAAATCTTAAAGGGGTATTAAAATAGTGCTGTGTTTTTTCACAACCCTACATGAGGCTGTGTGTGTGTGTCTGTGTGTTGTGTGTGTGTGTGTGTGTGTGTGTGTGTCTGTGTCTGTGTCTGTGTGTGTGTGTATGTCCGTGTGAGTGTGTGTATGTCCGTGTGAGTGTGTGTGTACATTTTTATGCGTGTGTGTGTTGAGACTCCGGCCCAGAGGGTCCTTGGAGGAGAATATTCCAAGCAGGAGAGGATCCTTAGGGTCACCGTTGCTCTACACACAAAACGCCTTTCTCTTTATCCTATTGTCTCAGCCACTACACTGTTTCTGTGCTGAAGGACACCGAAAAGGCCCACTCATCTAGAATAGCATCGAGCTCATCAAAATAGCTCCGAAACACCTTGATTTTGGAGCATCTCATACTTTTCTAGTGGAAGAAAATTAGCATACAATAGGACCGGCTCAGCAGCTTTCCCAGCCGCGGGGATCAATGTCATTGGTATGTATGGCTCGCCATGCCTCTCCCTCAGCCTGCAGGTATCTTCTTCAGCACTTTTCAATAGGATCAACAAGAAAAAGTGCAATTTCCGAGTTTTGTTTTATTATTTTTGATAGGAGGCATCAGTCTCTGGCTGTTAGTCCATCAGTGCTTTTTATCTCATCTCATCATTATGTGACAGAGCAGATTTATGTTGTAGATATACTGAAGAAAAATATAAACGCAATACGTAAAGTGTTGCTCCCATGTTTCATGAGCTGAAATAAAAGATTCCAGAAATCTTCCATAAGAACATATTTCTCTCAAATGTTGTGCACACATTTTTTACATCCCTGTTAGTGAGCATTTCTCCTTTGTCAAGATAATCCAGCCACCTGAAAAGTGTGACATATCAAGAAGCTGATTAAACAGCATGTTCATTACACAGGTGCACCTTGTGCTGGGGGCAATAAAAGGCCACTCTAAAATGTGCAGTTTTGTCACACACACAATGCCACAGATGTCTCAAGTTTTGAGGAAGAGTGCAGTTGGCATGCTGACTGAGATCCTGAGGCCCATTGTCATGCCATTCTTCCACTGCCATCACCTCATGTTTCAGCATGATAATGCACGGCCCCACTTCGCAAGGATCTGTACACAATTCCTGGAAGCTGAAAATGGCCCAGTTCTTTCATGGCCTGCATATTAGACATGTCTCCCATTGAGCATGTTTGGGATGCACTGGATAGACATGTACGACAGCGTGTTCCAGTTACCGCCAATATCCAGCAAATTAACACAGCCATTGAAGAGGACTGGGACAACATCAACAGCCTGATCAGCTCTATGTGAAGGAGATGTCTCACACTGCATGAGGCAAATGGTGGTCACACCAGATACTGATTGGTTTTCTGATCCACGCCCCTACCTTTTTTTAAGGTATCTGTGACCAACAAATGCATATCTGTATTCCCAGTCATGTGGAATCCATAGATTAGGGCCTAATTCATTTATTTAAATTACTGTAAATCTGTAAAATCTTGGAAATTCTTGCATGTTGCATTTATATTTGTATTCAGTGATAGGTAGGAGAAATCAAATCATCACATACTATGGTTGTTGTTGCTGTATTTGGGCGGAATCTGATGAGACATAAACTAGAAGGCAGCTTCTCTGAGCTCTGATCTGTCTTTCTCCCAAAACGATGTTGCATAAGGAAATGACGCAGGAAAGAAGGTGTTTTTGATGCAATTACAATATCTCAGTATGACATGGAAATTTACCTGAACTATGGTTACTAATGGTGGATCAGAACAACAGTGGAGAAAAGCAGCAGGTAAACTTACCTCTCTTCTCCTTTGAAGTGACGCACCATGATGGCGATGTAATGAGACAGAGTGTTATTTGTAATTTCAGTTTGTCATTGTCACAGTTCAATCTGAGTACAAAACCCATAACACATGTCATAGGCTGAAGAGCACACTCAAGGAAATTATGGTGAATTAGAGACAGGAAAAAATAAATTGAGCAATGGGGTTAGAGGCTCAAGGATAAGAAGGGCTAGGGGCTAGTGGTTGATTTTAGACTTGACATGTTTGATACATGCCCTTTTTCATAGACAAAGTGGACTGCAATCTGTCTTCTTCCCAGGCTTTGCTTCTAACACAACTGATTAGAGAAGGAGGTCATCCTCCCATCTTCTTTCCTTTTCCTTTCTGAATCTGTCCATCTGAATCTGTTTCTCTTTATCTCATGCTCTTTATATCTCATGCTCTTTATATCTCGTGCTCTCTCTCTCATGCTCTCATGCTCTCCCTGTCTCTCTCTCTCATGCTCTCTCTATCATGCTCTCTCTCTCAATCTCATGCTCTCATGCTCTCACTCTCTCGCATGCTCTTTCTCTCATAATCTCTCTCATGCTCTCTCTCATGCTCTCTCTCTCTTATCCTCTCTCTCTTATCCTCTCTCGCTCCATCTCTCATCCTCTCATGCTCTCAATTCAATTCAATTAAATTTGCGTTATTGGCATGACGTAACAATGTACATATTACCAAAGCTTACTTTGGATATTCTGGCAGTTCTGGCAGTACTGCTCTAGCAGGTCCAGACTCTGCTGTAGGCCATGTGCTGTGGGTGACAGCAGGCATAGGTCATCTGCGAAGTGTAAGCATTTAACCTCTGAATTGTGGAGACTATTATCAGGAGTTTAAGATTTTTCTAGAATAGTGGCCAATTCGTTGATGTAAATATTGAAGAGTGCAGGGCTCAGATTGCAACCCTGGCGAAGGACCCGCACTGGTTAAAGAATTTTTATATTTTCTTGCCAATTTTAATGCTGCACATATTGCCATTGTGTATTGATTTAATTATGTCATATGTTTTACCCCCTACACCACTTTCAATAACTTTGTAGAACAGTCCTGTATGCCAAATAGAATCAAATGCTTTTTGCAAGTCAATAAAGCAAGCGTATATTTTGGTATTATTTTGGTGGACATGTTTATCTATCAGGGTGTGTAGGTTGTAAATATGATCCTATCTCTCTCTCGTTCTCTCTCATGCTCTCACGCTCTCTCTCTCTCCCTCTCTCTCTCACACACACTGTCTTTCTCATATTCCCTCTCTCTCATGCTCTCATGCTCTCTCTCTCAATCTCATGCTCTCATGCTCTCACTCTCTCTCGCATGCTCTTTCTCTCATAATCTCTCTCATGCTCTCTCTCATGCTCTCTCTCTCATCCTCTCGCTCTCATGCTCTCATGCTCTTTCTCTCTCATGCTCTCATGCTCTCTCTCTCATGCTCTCATGCACTCTCTCTCATGCACTCTCTCTCATGCTCTCATGTGCTCTCTCATGCTCTAATGCTCTCTCTCATGCTCTCTCTCATGCTCTCTCTCTCATGTTCTCTCTCATGCACTCTCTGTCATGGTCTCTCTCTCTCATGCTCTCTCTCTCACTCTCATGCTCTCTCTCATGTTATCATTCTCTCTCTCATGCTCTCATGCTCTCTCTCTCCTTCTCTCATTCTCTCTCTCATGCACTCTCTCTCTCATGCTCTCTCTCACTCTCACTCTCATGCTCTCTCTCTCATGTTCTCATGCTCTCTCTCATCCTCTCATGCTCTCTCTCTCCTTCTCTCATTCTCTCTCATGCTCTCTCTCATGCTGTCATGCTCTCTTTCTCATGCTCTCTCTCATGTTCTCTCTCATGCTCTCTCTCTCATGCTCTCTCATGCTATCATGCTCTCTCTCTCATGCGCTCGCTCTCTCATGCGCTCTCTCTCATGCTCTCATGCTCTCTCTCATGCGCTCATGCTCTCTCTCTTGCATGCTCTCTCTCATGCTCTCTCTCATGCTCTCTCTCTCATGTTCTCTCTCTCTCATGCTCTCATGCTCTCTCTCACATGTTCTCTTTCATACTCTCATGCTCTCTCTCATGCTCTCATACTCTCTCTCTCCTTCTCTCATTCTCTCTCTCATGCACTCTCTCTCTCATGGTCTCTCTCTCTCTCTCTCTCATGCTCTCTCTCTCTCCCTCTCTCTCTCTCATGTTCTCATTCTCTCTCTCATGCTCTCTCTCTCCTTCTCTCATTCTCTCTCTCATGCTCTCTCTCATGCTCTCATGCTCTCTTTCTCATGCTCTCTCTCATGTTCTCATGTTCTCTCTCATGCTCTCTCTCTCATGCTCTCTCTCATGCTCTCTCTCTCTCATTCGCTCTCTCTCTCAAACTCTCTCTCTCATGCTCTCTCTCTCATGCTATCATGCTCGCTCTCATGTTCTCATGCTCTCATGCTCTCTCTCTCATACTCACATGCTCTCTCTCATGCTTTCATGCTCTCTCATGCTCTCATGCTCGCTCTCATGCTCTCTCTCATGCTCTCATGCTCTCTCTCTCTTGCATTCTCTCTCTCATGCTCTCTCTCATGCTCTCATGCTCTCTCTCTCATGTTCTCTCTCTCTCTCATGCTCTCATGCTCTTTCGCTCATGTTCTCTTTCATGCTCTCATGCTCTTTCTCATGCTCTCATGCTCTCTCTCTCTTATGCTATCTCTTTCATGCTCTCATGCTCTCTCTCATGCTCTCTCTCATGTTCTCATGCTCTCTCTTTCTCTCTTTCTCTCTCTCTCTCTCTCTCTCTCTCTCTCTCTCTCTCTCTCTCTCTCTCTCTCTCTCTCTCTCTCTCTCTCTCTCTCTCTCTCTCTCTCTCTCTTCCCCCCCCCCCCCTCACCAATTACGGTATTCGACTGAACACCCACACTGAGTCACAGGCATACAGACCCCAGCACATCTCCTCTGTCACTCCTAATCTAAGACTAATGATAACTGTAACACAGCCCTTTAAAGACCAATTTGGTCACACACATAAACACACAGCATACATGAACTTAGCACACACACAAACACACACAGATGCAAGCACACAGACACACACAAACACACACGCATACACACAGGCCTTGTGTTTTGCGCACACTAAACTTCTTCATTAGCTGATTACTGCAGGCTAGTTAATATAAAACACAGACCTGTAAAGACCACTTTTTATAAGCAGTACTCAGACCAGCTATACTCCTCTAACTAGAAGATGGATAGAGGAAGCTCATGTATTCTATCAGAACTTTGTTTTGGGGCTTGAGAATAAAATTTAAGTAATGGCTTTTTGTTGCTAATCACACTGATTGGTTTAAAGGATTAAGTTGAATTAAGACCAATTTAAACACCAGTTTTGTTAAGGTTAGTATTCGGAGAAGGTTAGCTGATCCTGGACCTGTGTCTCGGGCAACTTTAACATTCAACTTTTATCAGGTAATCAAAACATTGCATTTTTAGTCACTGTTTGTTCGGGTGAGACAAATCCATCAAATTCTTTTAGCTTGAGGGGCATTTTCAAATCACTTTCAGCTCCTAAGAGTACAGTAGATTCTTGGATGTGCAATGATACCTGAAAGCCTGAACTAGAAGAACCAGATGGTCTTATAACACATTGTAACAGCAAATATACAATTTGGCCACGCTTCCATGCTTCCCTTCGACAATATGCAAAATAATGGGCATCTCAATCAAGGGACAGTTTATCTGCCAACAGAGGACAGCCAAAACCAACTGAACCATCTGTTTCTGTTAAGGGGGGAAATGAAATACAAAAACACTTTTCTCATTTATCTTATTCGGCTGGGAATTGGCTCGAGGGATAAGTTCCCCCTATACAACACATCTAGGATCAGATCACTCTATCGCCAATCCTAACCTTAACAGTTCAGGGAGATGACCTCGGGTCACTGGTTAGGTGGTACCTCTGGTTAGGTGTTACCTCTGGTTAGGTGGTACCTCTGGTTAGGTGTTACCTCTGGTTAGGTGGTACCTCTGGTTAGGTGGTACCTCTGGTTAGGTGGTACCTCTGGTTAGGTGGTACCTCTGGTTAGGTGGTACCTGTGTTACCTCTGGTTAGGTGTTACCTCTGGTTAGGTGGTACCTCTGGTTAGGTGTTACCTCTGGTTAGGTGGTACCTCTGGTTAGGTGGTACCTCTGGTTAGGTGGTACCTCTGGTTAGGTGTTACCTCTGGTTAGGTGGTACCTCTGGTTAGGTGGTACCTCTGGTTAGGTGGTACCTCTGGTTAGGTGGTACCTCTGGTTAGGTGGTACCTGTGTTACCTCTGGTTAGGTGTTACCTCTGGTTAGGTGGTACCTCTGGTTAGGTGTTACCTCTGGTTAGGTGTTACCTCTGGTTAGGTGGTACCTCTGGTTAGGTGGTACCTCTGGTTAGGTGGTACCTCTGGTTAGGTGGTACCTCTGGTTAGGTGGTACCTCTGGTTAGGTGGTACCTCTGGTTAGGTGTTACCTCTGGTTAGGTGGTACCTCTGGTTAGGTGGTACCTCTGGTTAGGTGTTACCTCTACCTACTTTTTTTTTTAAGTCTTCAACTTTTTTTTCTAGAACTGATCTTGCTGACAGCGGCTGACAGCGGCTATCATTTTTACTTGCAGTGATTCATCTGTCTTGCATACTTAAATTGCATGCACATACTGTAAGTTGTTCCGGATATGTAAATATAACATGTAAATATAAAATCTAAATCTAAATGTATGTATAATGCAGGCGTTAACAACAGATGGCTAAGCGACTTCAGCGATTGCACAACACATGACAACGGGATAGGTGTGAGGTGTAAACTGCAAGCTGTTGACACAATCTGTGACCTTTCGTTGTGAAATAATAAATAAATAAATAATAACAAAGACAGTAAATTAGGCTACTGTCGCTCGCTATCTCACCACTCAACTTTTAGGCGCAAGTCATAAACAGAAAACTGGATCTGCTGAAAATATTCAATCACTCTAGGGGGAAAATGTAAGCCAAGTAAAAATGTGTAAGTAAATTGTAATCTTTATTAATAATGATAATAATGACTGTTGAATGGAATGTACAATGCAGACACATCTGAAATAGAGTACACTAAAAGGATATCAAATGTACCTTTACACTCAAGGGCACTAGAGTACTGCTTATCCTGTAGAAGAACAAGACTCCTACCTAAGTAGCAACATATCAATAGACGTTCCACGTCATTGGAGAGAATATTGAGTTCTTGCAAGTTGTTGAATCATTGGACTCGCTTTTATTTAAAAGCTAAACTAAGCCTGCGGAGCCTAAAAGGCGATCTTGAGCGTCTGCTTAACTGAGCAGTGAGCTTAAATCACCACCCCCAAACCAAGCCTTCTCTTCAGAGATACTGTATCTCACGATGTGATGCTTGTTATCCATCCAGACAGCAGCTTAACTGTGTTTAATTGATCCAACTCTGAACTTCCACAGCTCAATTGCGGTAAGATACAGAACAAAGAACACTACTGATTTCTGATAGGGTGCAAATGCAGACCGCTTTAGATCCACCAAATAACTCTGAAGTGCCCACTCTTAGTAAAAAAAAAAGGTGCTCTCTAGATCCTAAAATGGTTCTTTGGCTGTCGCCATAGGAGAACCCTTTGAAGACACTTTTTTGAACCCAGGTAGAACCCTTTTGATTCCATGAAGAACCCTTTTCACAGAGGGTTCTACATGGAACAGAAAATGATGATTCTACCTGGAACCAAAAATAATTATCCTATGGGGACAGCAGAAGAAGCCTTTTGGAACCCTTTTTTCTAAGACCAAATCAAATGTTATTTGTCACACGCGCCGAATAAAACGGGTTGTAGACCTTACTTACAAGCTCAACCAACATTGCAGTTTTAAGAAAAATAAGTGTTAAGAAAGTATTTACTTTAAAATAAACTGAAGAAAAAAATCTAAGAAAAAAAAATCATCATGAATCATGAAAGATCAACAATAAAATAACAAGGGGTACCAGTACAGAGTCAATGTTTGGGGGCACAGGTTAGTTGAGGTAATTGAGGTAATATGTACATATAGGTAGAGGTAAAGTGACTATGCGTAGATAATAAACAGCAGTGTAAAAATGGGGGTCAATGCAAATAGTCCGGGTAGCCATTTGGTTAGCTGTTCAGGAGTCTTATGGCTTGGGGGGTAGAAGCTGTTAAGAATCCTTTTGGACCTTGTCTTGGCTCTCCGGTACCGCTTGCCATGCGGTAGCAGTGATGTACTGGGCCGTTCGCACTACCCTCTGTAGTGCCTACCCTCTGTAGTGCCCTGCGGTCAGAGGCCAAGCAGTTGCCATACCAGGTGGTGATGCTCTCGATGGCGCAGCTGTAGAGTCTCCTGAGGGGGAAAATGTGTTGTCATGCCCTCTTCACGACTGTCTTGGTGTGTTTGGACCATGATAGTTTGTTGGTGATGTGGACACCAAGGAACTTGAAGCTCTCAACCTGCTACACTACAGCCTCGTCGATGAGAATGGGGGGCGTGCTTGGCCCTCCTTTTCCTGTAGCCCACGATCATCTCCTTTGTCTTGATCAGTGGATGGGGACTATGATGATGATTATGCTGTAGCCTAAATGTGTGCCTATGCTCACTCACTTTCGTCTCACGATATTTGTACACTTGCGGCAGCGTATAGAAATGACATATTTGTGTCAACTACTGTGCAATCAGTGAGTGTGTGTGTGTGTGTGTGTGTGTGTGTGTGTGTGTGTGTGTGTGTGTGTGTGTGTGTGTGTGTGTGTGTGTGTGTGCATAATCCTTTATTACTGTGTCTCAGAAGCATCCACACAAACAAATCCATTCATGAACGTTTCACAAACTATCACCTCCCATTCATCATCCAGCTAACAAAGCTGTGTTCCTGTGTGTTCCACATCACCGGAGGCCCTTGTTACCAGAGCCTGTTTATTGCTCTCCCAGGCCCAGTTCTGTCTCTGTGTTTCCCGGTCAACAGCTGAGGAAAGGCTCCACAATAAATCCAGCTGAATTATACATGTCTTCCTATCATTCGCCTGCCTGGTGGGAAGGTCCCTGACATGACACAACTCCATCACACCCCTCCATCACTTCTGGGACGGAATGGATGGGATGGCAGGAGAGAATGTTTTGGAAGCCACACAGGAGTTCGGTTCTGGAGGTTTTCCTATCAAATGTCTGGCATTAGAAAGTTATGTTGATTTGACTTCACTAGCTTTTACCACTTGGATGGTGGGAGGAAAGAGCTGAAAACCCACAGGACGTGTTTTGGGGCCCGAGTACAGAGTTACGATATGTTAAAATAGGTTTCCCTCGTACATCTAACTGCCACAACAGTTGATACAGAGCAAAAAAAGACAGGGGGTTTCTTTGTTTCCTTTAAGGGCAGACTGAGACACAGGCTGTGTTGAAACCGCTCCAATAATAACATTTCCAAATACGCAGTTCCCATTTTGAGGGGTTATCAAACATTGCCTAATAAAGCAGCCCGCTAATTAGCTTCATTGCAGTGCCAATTGTTATTTCTATAACTGAAAATGGCTCCATTAACTCATGCAAAGTCCTCATAATCCATATGCTCGCTGGCCGACTCGCTCCCTAGCTGCCAAAGCATGGCTACAGTAAGTTGCCAGTTGGATCGTATGTGTCGGTTTGTAATCATAGCTAATCATAACTGGGGACCTCATTTCTCATGTGAAATGGCAGTGGAATTTGCCTGTCAAATCTGTAATAGGAGGATTTTTTTAGTTCTGATGGCGACATGCAAACTCCAATTTAAAACTACTGCTACTAAGTATCAAAAAATGACTATTCATTCAGATTCTAATTAATAAACCCAGTCCATAAAGTGCATATTGAGTCATTATTATGTGTAATAAGTGCAGAAAGGATTTCCGTGGCATCACCTATAGTGGGTACTACACATTGGTGGTGAGTGGGGAGTTTCCTCCATACAATGTATGGAGCATCTGGAAAACGGCCATATAAATCGAATCAATTATTGTCAATATTGTGACTTATTTTGGTTCCTTCGCTGATCTCTGCGTCATCATGTCCACTTATCTGAAGGACTTGACGGGCGGAAAGCAATAAGCAATACGGTGGAACCCATCCAGTAAGCTGTCAAGGATTGTGAAGGAAAATTGAGGCTATTGAGATCCCATCCAGCATAAAGAGTTAGAAGATGATTCCTACAGTTTCAGCACACACTCATGCACCAAACAGGGAAGTCACGTACCATGGCTGAGATCTCAGGACTCGCTGAGGCAGATAGGAGTTGTGCTCATCGTATTGTACAAGGGGAAGTTAGATTCCACTCAGAGAAAGGTTGCCGTAGAGATTTGGGGGAAGAAATTTGCTGCACGCTTGGTTTGGTTCTTTAATTTAAGGATCCTAACAGGAGAAGTGGTGCTGTATGGCTCAGTGGCTCCATCCCTCATTATAAAATGGCCGCCTGACTGTCTCACTCCGCAGAGTAGACTCCGTCCTATTATTCTCACTGTTTCAGACGAAGGTTATTAAAAATGTTCGGCAACTTAGTGTGCTCACAACAGGGCAGTTATAGTTCATAAAGTTATGTGTCTTTTAAAAAGTTGTGTGTGTGTGTTATCTTCCGTAACCAACCAATATTGCACTTTATAAAACACCCTCATTTTCTATGACCCAATTTCATATTTCAATTGACTGGCTTCCCTCATTCCATTTACAGCCAAACCTTTAAAAATCCACTCCTCTCTCTCCCTGCACAGTGCTTCTGTCTTTAGTTACATTGCCTTGTTTTATGGCCATGCCTCTGGCCTTGGCCCACAGCCTACTCTACTCTGCTTCACATACACACACACATATACATGCCCGCGCTTGAGCGCACGCTTTTCAATCAGTCTGCTCCGGGCCGCGATCCAAGCGCGGGCCGCTGAGGAGGGGAGATAATGCACCCAGATAATGCACCCAGACAGTCTATTAATCTGATGACCAGGACAATGATGTCTCTGATACTTCTGACCCATTTCCATGCAGCCTACTATCTCTCTGATGCGTACCTATAGGCCTATAGAAGAAATACAGGGGGACTGCGATTGGAGCTCAGAGAGTGGGCTCGGATAGAGTCGAGAGTGTTGAAATGAAATGAAAGAAGCGCTATAGGGGAGATGCACCTGTGCTTTGTTGTTGGGATGGGTTGACTGGAGGTTTTGAAGTGTTTGTTTTCCAACAGTTTCTGATCATGGTGATGAAATGGCTGGCAAGGTGGTGGATGTGTACATCTTCTTTTCTTTTTTTTTTACAGGAAAGGGAGAAGGTATAGTCAATCAAGAGAATACCTTTCCCTCTACCTTGTCTCTCCATCCTCTCTCCCTCATTCTCATTCTGTCTCTCTGTCTCACCTTTTCTCTTTCTCACTTTCTCCCACTCAATCTCCCCCCTCTCTCTTCCTTCCCTCCTTCATACTATGGCAAAGGGCGTGTCAGAGTCAGACAGGAGAACTTTATCAGCCGTTTTTGGCCCTGGTAGTTCATATACGTATGGCTACACTTAAGTACACTCAACCCTGTCCATATCATGCTATCCCCACCTAGAAAGCTATGCTGCAGGGTCCATTGCTTCTGAAGGCTGGAGTGTGGAAGCCAAAGTAGAGCTTAAACTAATACCAGGGTCACAGAGTTAGGCCTTAAAAGAAAAAACACGTGATTTCACATGTAAAATGTCACGTTTAATCGTGTGAAAACAATTATTTTGTGTCGTTCAATGCCATCACGTTGCTTTCCATGTGATAACAACATGTGAAAACATTTTTTTTTTGTGTAGTTACATGTTTTCACGCGATTTCACATGACATTTCACATAAGATCAGATGTGTT